>NC_056737.1:1194014052-1194134052 GCF_019279795.1 Protopterus annectens
GACTGAAGTATATACAGTTGAAGCCAGTTGATGCAATGTCCTTTCAGGGCAATTTAAGATGATAGGTAACATTTTCAGGGAGATGGCATTACTAAATGTGTTCCATGGGGGGGGGGGGGGGGGGGGCATTAGTAACACTACAGTGTTGAACAAGGGCAGGCCAAAAGTTTAGATGTAGAGTTTACAAACGTGACAAATCATGATTTATTGGTAAACGTTTATGAAGAATTTTACTGGGGAGGAACAGCAAGCAGTCATGTATTCCAGACTATGCAAAGTTAACAAATCTTCAAATGGCCTTAGATATTTTCTGAGGAGGTTGTTGTTTATGGAGTTTGTTAAAGTGATAAGAGTCAATACTGCAGCTTAGAGACGAGAACATTTTAATAATGTAGTAGCTAGTGTCTAGAGTGAGGACTCCTGATCCTGTATGACAGCTTTAGGTGAGTGCCTTAGATGTAATGAAGTCAGTATAATAATTAAATATTTGGCTTGGATCAGGTAACAGGTCTAGATGTTTAGATGAGTGGGTGAACTGGAATGTTCTATATGGTTATTCGGGAGATTAGTGATAGCTCATAGAGGAAAGTTAATTAGTTACTGTGGTGTTCGTAACAGAAATGGTGTTGCTTTGGAAGCAATTACTATAAGACTATGCTTAAAGAGCTATCATGTTGAAGTCAGCTTGTAAGGACATTTGAAAATTAGATTCAAATTATATTTATTTACAGATTGATGTGTCAATAAATAAATAAACTCTGGATCCCGGAAACTACCGTCCCATCAGTCTGACAAGACTTATCTGCAAGGCCATGGAGCATATTATCATGGAACTTATAAACAAAGACATTGGCAACCTTCAAACACTGGACCCCACCCAGTTTGGGTTTGTGAAGGGCCGATCTTGTCTCCTGAACCTGATTGACTTCTTTGAATCAGTCTCCAGAGCCATGGACAATGGTAAGGTGGTCCACACAGCCTATCTAGACCTTGCCAAGGCCTTTGACACCATCCCCCACTCTGGAATCATAGATAAACTTACTAAGTTGGGCATTAATCCCTATGTCACCCAATGGGTTGCTAAATGGCTTACTGATAGAACCCACACTGTAAAAGTAGCCGACTCCAAATCCAGCTCCAGACAAGTGACAAGTGGAGTACCTCAGGGTTCAGTCCTGGGGCCGCTCTTGTTTGGCATCTGAAGTACAGGTCAACACTAAGGGACTCTGGCTAACAAAGTTTTCAGATGACTGCAAACTGGGAGCCATTATTGAATCCCCAAATGATGTGGATACTTTACAAAAGGGCCTTACAGAAACAGATGCTTGGTGCCAGAGCCATGGGCTCAAGCTCAATGCCAAGAAATGTATTGTTATCCCCTTTGGGAAAAAACATGTATCCATGAATTACCATATAGGTGGCAGTACACTAAACACAGAAAGTGTGATAAGAGACTTAGGGACACAGGTGGACAGTGGTCTCACCTTCGATAACCACATCGCCACAACAGTCAGGAAATCCTTCTATGTGGCACACCTCATCACAAAGGGCTTTTCATCCAGAAAAAGGAGGTCATTGTCCCACTGTACTCATCCCTCATTAGACCCATTATAGAATACAACGCCCCATTTGGTATGTACCTCTCAAGACATCTGCAACAACTGGAAAGGCCTCAGAAATACCTCACTAAAAGAATCACAGGCCTAAAGCAGATGCCCTACGCTCACCGCCTTAAAAAACTCCAGCTATACTCTGTCGCATATCGTTTACTCAGAGGCGATCTCTGCTTAACATACAAGGCCATGTCAAACCCAGAGCTGTTGGACATGCTACACTTAAAGAAATCCCAATCCCTCAGAGCTACATGCTCCAGGGATCTAAACCTTGTCATCACAGTAAACAAAACATGCTGGAGGGATAGGTTCCTGACCCAGAGACTCCCCAGACTCTGGAATAGATTGCCCATACATGTCAAGCAGAGTGCCTCTTTGGACCTCTTCAAGAGTAACCTTGACGATTGGATGGGAAAAAGGAAATTCACCCCAGGGATCATGTCAGTCGCCCTGCTAGACAGGGGTCCAGGAAAGTAAATAATGTGGGAAGAAATAGCTAGGGAATTGTTATGGCTAGGCTTGTATAGGCCCTAGGGCTGATAGCCTAGTACCAACCTATGAACCTATGAACTAGAAGTGGTCTATTGTGAAGTAGTTTTCTAACCAAGTTTGGGAATTACTTCCAAGCAGAACATGGTAATTAATGTATTTTCTAAGAAAAAAATGAATGATCTGAGAATTATAAGCCATTCTAAGATCTACAAAGATGGAACTATTAAGTAGTCATTTAGCGAAGTTAGAAAATATGGCTCTAGCAGTTAGGAGAAAACTGGTTAAGATACTAAAACCATAAATCTCAATTGTCCAGATTTTCATAGAATGTCTAGATTTTTGCCTCATATCTTTGGTCTGTTGTGAGGCTTTCTGGAAAATTAGTGAGGACTGAATCACTAAATAATGGCAGATGTTTAAGATTCAGACATCATATCCTTCAAAAAATGCATGGGAAAACAACATATTTTATTCTAATAGCTTTCTAAGTTTATAAGAGCAATATTTAAAATCTGTCCCTAGTTTTGGGCCTTTGCACCCTGATTATTGCTATGTTTGTTCAGATTTGTTGTGCTAAGAGGTTAGGAGTAATGGTTAAAACTAGGATGAAAATCATATTGCCTAAGAGACAGAGTTTACCTGTCCTATATAGATGACATTGCCTGATGGAAAAGGATTTGCTTAAGGGTCTGTGCTATAAGTAGGACATTGCAACAGAGTAGTGGTGATCTACCTGACCAGGATTTCTGGGTTTAGGGAGTGGAATGAGACAAGTACATTTGCATTCTTTATATGCCATTCTACGAGAGAGAGAGAGAGAGAGAGAGAGAGAGAGAGAGACTGAATGTGAAGCCAAGGGGATCTCATGTAAAGCTTCTAGACTTCCTGAGAATTTTAGAATGAAGAAGTGGAAAAGGAGAAGATATGTTAAGGACTTTAACAAGGAGTTCAAATAGAACATTTTATGAAATAAGTTGAATTGAAAAAGAAGACAAAGTAGCTTTGTTACAGTGGTAATGTCCTTGGGCACTATGGGATGTTATGGACTGTTATTTGGTTATTTCTGGCTTTATCCGTAGCTTCCAGAATGGAGCAACAAGTGAAAAATGTACATAACAAAAAAAATAAATATATTTCTAAAAGCATGATAATTATTTTACCAGTTCAAAAGAAGGAGATTCATATAACAGGCTTAAAGTAATAGGAATAACAGCTGAACTTTGAGGCCTGGTATGCGACAAAGATTCATTGTTTAATATAATCCAGAGCTATTGATATGACATATGCAAACAACATAATGAAGGGTAGTAGTTTAATGCAGAGTTTCAGGCTGGTGAATTGCTAGTAAACTTCATCACATATCTTACATAAAATGGAAATAGATGAATATATGGGGATGTTTAAATTCCAACAAGGTTTAGTCAGCTGTGTCAATTGCCACCACTAAGCTACAAGCTTGGTACTAAGCTATGGACCTACAAGATATATACAATAGATGCATTATATACAGACACAGATTAAGTAACTGCTGCTAAGGTAACACTGAGAAAAAAGTGAGTAAAATATGTAAGCTTGTGAGCCTAGTTTTCACTGTCAAATGCAGTGGGTGTCCATGTCAAGTAACTGAAATAAACTGACTAAAAATGACTTGTATCTTGTTATTCTCAACCAACTACTGATGTCATTCCATGGATTAACATTTCATATTAATAACAAAGGAAGAGTGAAACAGCTATAACAGTAAGGTGGCAGATCATAAAAATGCTATAGATCTTTAAAGGAAGCATTTATAAAAACAGTGAATGATTAAACTCTAAGAAGTAGTCTGCATAAATCATAAATCACTAGTACCCCAGCCTAGAGCCTTTACGATGTTTAATCCAGTGAAAGTAGCATTATGTATTTATTATAACCCCCTACTGCCGAACGTTAGAATGTATAATATGCTGTGAAATTATATAGATCCTAGCTGATGTGAGCATGTCATACAATCTCAAAGATGTAAAAATATTTTTAGGTTTATAGAAATAGTACTTCAGAAACAATACTTCATTATAACTATGGTAAGATGGCACTTAGTAAAAACCATAATGATAGTTGATATTTTGTAGGTTTACAGAAATAGTACTTCAGTAACAGTACTTCATTATAACTATGGTAAGATGGCACTTAGTAATAACCATAATGATATTTGATATTTTGTAGGTTTACAGAAATAGAACTTCAGAATCAGTAATTCATTATAACTATGGTAAGATGGCACTTAGTAATAACCATAATGATATTTGATATTTTGTAGGTTTACTGAAATAGTACATCAGAAACAGTAATTCATTATAACTATGGTAAGATGGCACTTAGTAATAACCATACTTATATTTGATATTTTGTAGATTTACTGAAATAGTACTTGAGAAACACTACTTCATTATAACTATGGTAAGATGGCACTTAGTAATAACCATACTTGTATTTCATATTTTGTAGGTTTACAGAAATAGTACTTCAGAAACAGTACTTCATTGTGACTATGGTAAGATGGCACTTAGTAATAACCATAATGATATTTGATATTTTGCAGGTTTACAGAAATAGTACTTCAGAAACAGTACTTCGTTATAACTATGGTAAGATGGCACTTAGTAATAACCATAATGATATTTGATATTTTGCAGGTTTACAGAAATAGTACTTCAGAAACAGTACTTCATTATAACTATGGTAAGATGGCACTTAGTAATAACCATAATGATATTTGATATTTTGCAGGTTTACAGAAATAGTACTTCAGAAACAGTACTTCATTATAACTATGGTAAGATGGCACTTAGTAATAACCATAATGATAGTTGATATTTTGTAGATTTACAGAAACAGTACTTCAGAAACAGTACTTCATTGTGACTATGGTAAGATGGCACTTAGTAATAACCATAATGATAGTTGATATTTTGTAGATTTACAGAAACAGTACTTCAGAAACAGTACTTCATTATAACTATGGTAAGATGGCACTTAGTAATAACCATAATGATATTTGATATTTTGTAGGTTTACAGAAATAGTACTTCAGTAACAGTACTTCATTATAACTATGGTAAGATGGCACTTAGTAATAACCATAATGATATTTTGTAGGTTTACTGAAATAGTACTTTAGAAACATGACTTCACTATAACTATGGTAAGATGGCACTTGTTAATAACCATAATGATATTTGATATTTTACAGGTTTACAGAAATAGTACTTCAGAAACAGTACTTCATTATAACTATGGTAAGATGGCACTTAGTAATAACCATAATGATATTTTGTAGGTTTACAGAAATAGTACTTCAGAAACAGTACTTCATTATAACTATGGTAAGATGGCACTTAGTAATAACCATAATGATAGTTGATATTTTGTAGATTTACAGAAACAGTACTTCAGAAACAGTACTTCATTATAACTATGGTAAGATGGCACTTAGTAATAACCATAATGATATTTGATATTTTGTAGGTTTACAGAAATAGTACTTCAGTAACAGTACTTCATTATAACTATGGTAAGATGGCACTTAGTAATAACCATAATGATATTTTGTAGGTTTACTGAAATAGTACTTTAGAAACAGTGCTTCATTATAACTATGGTAAGATGGCACTTAGTAATAACCATAATGATATTTGATATTTTGTAGGTTTACTGAAATTGTACTTCAGAAACAGTACTTCATTATAACTATGGTAAGATGGCACTTAATAATAACCATAATGATATTTGATATTTTGTAGGTTTACTGAAATTGTACTTCAGAAACAGTACTTCATTATAACTATGGTAAGATGGCACTTAGTAATAACCATAATGATATTTGATATTTTGTAGGTTTACTGAAATAGTACTTCAGAAACAGTACTTCATTATAACTATGGTAAGATGGCACTTAGTAATAACCATAATGATATTTGACTGCCTGACTTAATGAACAGGTGCTTGAAAAATAGTAACAATAATAACAATATTAATTGACAGTATGTTCCTAAGAATTGACCCAGTTTTCAGGATTTGGGATCTGATGTGAACACTGACCTAACATTTGGCCAACATGTGTCCATTGTTCTAAGAAAGCCCTTCTATACTGCACAGCTAATAAACAAAGGAATTGTGTCTAGATCTTGAGATGTCATTGCCCACATTTATTCAGCCATTAGGCCAGTCATTGAATATAATGCCCCCTTTGACGTGTATCTGTCCAGACATATGCAGCAACCAGAATGTCCACAGAGATACTTTACTAAAATAATACAAGGCTTAAACAACATGTTCTACATGGACTGACTCAAAACCTTGTCACTATACTTGGTATTCTACAGACTGCTAAGAAGAGACCTGTGTCTGGCATACAAGGCATCCTCTGACCCAATAGTGATGGTTTTACTGCACATCAGCAAGTCAAATGGCATCAGAAATACTTGGTCTGGGGACTCTAAACCTATTTGGCAACATCAACATAATGATTTGGAGAAACAAGTGTATTTCATAGATGATATCACTGCTCTGGTATAGACTTCCCACCCACATAAAACAAAGCTCAACCATGTCCAAAGTTAAGCACAACTTAGATCTATGGATGAGAAACTGAAACTTTACCTCATGACTGCCTCCTGTACTACTAATGGACAGAGGCAGCTCCTAAATGCTTTATCCCATGTATGGATCCCCATAAATGATATATAGTATGATCCCAGTTATTCTCATTAGGGGTAATATATAATTATCAATCAGGGGATGGGTAAAAACATTCACTAACTAAATGGGAAAGGTTAATTCGGGCACAAAAAGGGAAACTGGCTAGGCTTAAAATGGCCTGCAAGGGCAGCTAACCTAGTATTTATTTATTTATTTAACATTTGTTAACAGGGAAAGTCCAAACAGGACAGAGCCCATTTTAAGTGGAGGCCCAGGGAGAAACACTTCAGACATATGTCTTTTAAATGTGGGAGGAAACCAGAGCACCTGGAGGAATACCATATAAATGAAGGGAGGACATGCAGACTTCGCACAGAAGGCACCTCAGCTGAGACTCGAACCAGAGACCCTCTTGCTGTGAGGTGACAACATTAATTGCTGCACCATTGCACCATCCATAGTATTTTTCTATGAACCTGTTAATTTTGCCCAACAGGAAATACATTGTATGTGCAGGCTTTTCTTAGTAACGTGTATATTGGAAGTTATGAAGTATTTGTGTAAGTGGTTACCTGACTCCTTTCTTTGTAAGAATCCATTCTCAAATACTTCTTTAACCCAGTTCTGAATGGCACTGTCTTGCTTAACGTCATCATCAGTTTTATAGAAGCAATCAACAAAGTTGCCAACGAATCTGAAAAAAAGGAAAGGTGTCAGAAGTCCCGTGTAACAGATATAGTTTCACTATCAGTGAGACTATGAATAAACTGAGATAGTAACTCTTTAAATACATTGCATATAAAAATTTAAATCAGAGGATATTGAGTGAAAAAATGTGCATCTCTACTTTACTATGTAGCCCAAACTACCTGATATCTGTTACAATAATAATTTTAATATCAATGGTAAGAATTTTAAAAGTATAGTGACAATATCTGTTTTCACTTTACCCCATTTTCCCTGGCTGGTAATACTTCAGATTGGGATACACCTTTTGCATGGGTGGATCATGCTATGTTGCTGCCATCACATACACTGTAGTGGCATTTCCCACCTACTAAAAGAGGCAATTCTGACCAGTACTCTTAAGTGTTAGAAGTTCAAATAATTGCTGTTAATTTGTGTTAATATCTGATTAGTTAATCTGCAGTTTGTCTAAATTCTAGTCACATTTTATCTTTAATCCACTGACAGGTGGCCTGGATTTCTGCAACACTGATTACCTGGCTTTGGGTGTGGACTTGGATCAATGGAAAACCAGCAATAGACTGAGATACTGGATATCTCACAAGCTACTATTCCTCCTTGCAAAAAGGCTGAGTGTGAATTAAGGCTATAACAGTGTGTACATCATCGGGAGGTGGGTGAGTGCTGAACTCACAAATTACTACACATCCTGTTTATCTGCTGAAAAGAGAATCTGTAGGAAACCTTATCTCATGGATGTCTGTAGAGTGATATTTTAGATTGGGACTCAAGGGTTAAGATCACCATCTACTGCCAGCACAATTGTCAGTGCAGTGTATAACACTGTCAATTAGTTGTTGCCCACCCAGTGGTTACACAACCAAAAGAAAGTGAGACCCTAACCAAAATATGATCCCTTGACCAGCATCAGCACCCTTTGTAGTTCTGTTTCAAGAAGCCCCTTTCATTCACTGGAAGCACATGCTGCTTGATTACGTGTAACTACCCTGTAACTCACTTCCTGTTTGTAGGACCACTGGTTAACAAGATCCCAAACAGCCCCTTTCATTCACTGTAAGGACATGCTGCTTGATTATGTGTAACTACCCAGTGACTCACTTATTGTTCATACTGTTCAAAAATACTTAAAAGAGTAGTACATACACAACTAATGCAATACTTTCTAGAAAATAACCTTATATCAGCATTACAACATAGGTTTTGTCCCTCCCATAGTACCACAACAGCCCTATTATGCTATATCAACATAATCAACACCCACAGAAACCACTGACTTTTTGTAGCCTCTGTTTTCTTAGACTTATCCAAGGCCTTTGACATGGTCAACCACAGTATGATTCTCAAAACTCTATCTACCCTCAACCTAAACTCCCTCACTATATCATGGTTCAGCAGCTATTTATCAAGCTGACAGCAAGCAGGTCTATGGCATGATCAACTATCCCCCCTTCTACCTGTATCTATTGGAGTCCCTCAAGGCTCCATGCTTGGTCCCTTACTATTCTCCATATTTACAAATCAGATAGCTGCTTCCTCTCCTTCTGCCTCTATAGTGCACTATGCTGACGACACTACTATTATTTGTGCTGCCCCTACCCTAAGCAAGCTACAAACAATAACACAACACAGCTTCACTCTGGCTGAAGCATGGTTTTCTACCATAAAACTTTTACTCAATCCCAAAAAAACCTAAACTAATTCTCTTCAGGCCAGGTAGATCCCCTGCACTCAATAATGACTTCATCATTAACTCCAAGGACAATACCTCAATCACCCCAACAGCACACACTAAACTCCTAGGAGTAGTAATCAATAACAAACTCAAATGTGATATACACATAGCCCAAACAATCAAAAAAGTTCACTCTTGTGTAGGAATAAGCAATTCATGACCAATTATACCAAAGCCACTATTGCCAGAACCCACCTATTATCCACCCTACTGTATGCCTCCCCAATCCTGACTAATCTTCACCACAGCGAACAAAGCAAAATGGTATCTTGCTACAACTTGATTGCCAAATTTGCCACAGGTACCTCTAGTAGAGCCTGCCACTGTCTTTCCCTCATACAGCTCAACTGGCTTGAGCTGCCTCAATTACTTCTTACCACTCAACTCTCCACAGCCCACAAACTATATTACCTCCCAAATAAACCCCCCATTTTACAAGACCTAATACAATGCTACACCACCACCCAAGCCTTAAGATCAACAAACCAAAATTGCATAAATGTCATCAAACATAAGAATGAGGCTGGCAAATCTCTTTGTGCCTGTTCTATAGCAAAAGTCTGTAACTCACTTCCAAAACACATAACTTCTACAAGTTCTGCTCCACAATTAAAAAAAACTACTCAAAACCCACTACTTTAACAACTGGCTATGCCCATGTGACTCCCCAGGATAATCCACTATATTTGCAGTGATACAGTGATTCTACCAAGGATCACCTAATAGTGCCTAACCTCTGTATATTAATTCTTAACTAACAATGTTCTATTCTGTTGGTATCTACTTATACATCTCTGAAGACAGATAAGCATATTCTTACATACAACGGGTATACCTCAAGAATACAATAATTGTATCTATACATATATATCTGTGAAGAAATGTAAAATATGTTCTTGTAAAATATTGTGTGCATTTAGGAGAAAGTGTTGTAATTCATAAAATGTTATTTGTTAGATTGTTTTTTAAGTGGAGCTTTTCTCCCTGACACTCCGTTGAAAATGGACCTGTGTCCAGTCAGACTTTCCCAGTCAACAAATGTAAAAAAATAAAATAAAATAAATAAAAAAAATAGGACCACTGTTTAACAAGATCCCAAACAGCCCCTTTCATTCACTGGAAGGACATGCTGCTTGATTATGTGTAACTACCCTGTAACTCACTTCCTGTTTGTAGGACCACAGGTTAACAAGATCCCAAGCAGCCCCTTTCATTCACTGGAAGGACATGCTGCTTGATTACATGTAACTACTCTGTAACTCACTTACTGTTCGTAGGACCACTGGTTAACATGTTTCCAAACAGCCTTGTTTCATCCATTGGATGAACACAGTGCTTATTATTGTGTACCCACTCCAACCTACACTGTACAAAAAACCTTGTACCATTCATATGACTACTTATAAACAATGAAGAAGATTGTCCTCTTGCAACTAATTAATCCGAGTAATGCACAAGCACAAGGCACATGCACCTAAAGCAGGACACTGGATACCAAAACAGTTTGTACTCTTTATTTCCACAACAAAACGGAGATGCAATGATGTTGGTTAAGCGCTTTCATCTAGGATACTAGACTTCTTCAGAACATTAACAATAATGATTCACCCCATTATATACCTAAAAGCCCGCCATTTATATCAATTATCCAATCCAGCTTATAACTTCATTTTGTCATTATTTAAAGATATAATGACATATTGCTCTACAATGTATTACAATCAATATTTCACCAAACTAACATATTATATATACTTATCATATAATATCTAAAAGATGTATATTCATTTCATACCTTAAGAAATAAAATTGAAATGAAATAACATAATAAATGTTATTACTTCCAACATAAAACAAATTCTAATTTGTATACAATATACTTTTTTTTATAAAAAAATTTCCCATATGAAACACTAGATAAAACTCTCATAAAATAAAATTCCTACTATGTTTTCTATTATTATACATCTATTGTCTATTATTGTATACAAATGATAATACCTATATTCTAATATATAAAATATAAAATATTTACTTTAATCTTTCAATTGCAATGACAACAATATCTATATATGTTTTTATATATGTTTCCTAGTTCCAAAGCTACTAGGGACTGTGGGAATATCACACTCCATCCATATTGTCTCCTTAACAATAGTCTGTGATATTCCCACAGTCCCTAGTAGCTTTGGAACTAGGAAACATATATAGATATTGTTGTCATTGCAATTGAAAGATTAAAGTAAATATTTTATATTTTATATATTAGAATATAGGTATTATCATTTGTATACAATAATAGACAATAGATGTATAATAATAGAAAACATAGTAGGAATTTTATTTTATGAGAGTTTTATCTAGTGTTTCATATGGGAAATTTTTTTATAAAAAAAAGTATATTGTATACAAATTAGAATTTGTTTTATGTTGGAAGTAATAACATTTATTATGTTATTTCATTTCAATTTTATTTCTTAAGGTATGAAATGAATATACATCTTTTAGATATTATATGATAAGTATATATAATATGTTAGTTTGGTGAAATATTGATTGTAATACATTGTAGAGCAATATGTCATTATATCTTTAAATAATGACAAAATGAAGTTATAAGCTGGATTGGATAATTGATATAAATGGCGGGCTTTTAGGTATATAATGGGGTGAATCATTATTGTTAATGTTCTGAAGAAGTCTAGTATCCTAGATGAAAGCGCTTAACCAACATCATTGCATCTCCGTTTTGTTGTGGAAATAAAGAGTACAAACTGTTTTGGTATCCAGTGTCCTGCTTTAGGTGCATGTGCCTTGTGCTTGTGCATTACTCGGATTACTTATAAACAATGCCCTGTTCATGCACTGAATGGTCACACTATTCACTAGTTTCAAACTGCCTCACTTAAGTAAACAAACCCTCTGACTGCTCATAGGACCACTGCTAAACAAGGTCACATGCAGCTCCTCTCATCCACTGGAAGGACACAGTGCTCACGTTTGTGTAACCACTCAGCTCACCCTATAGAAACAGTCTTACTGCTTGTAGGAACACTAGTAAACAAGGCATTTCACAGCATTACTAGTCTAAAAAATAATCCACAGAACAGGAACACTAGTAAACAAGGCATGTGACAGCATTACTAGTCTAAAAATAATCCACAGAACAGGAACACTAGTAAAAAGGCATGTCACAGCATTACTAGTCTAAAAATAATCCACAGAACAGAAACACTAGTAACAAGGCATGTGACAGCATTACTAGTCTAAAAATAATCCACAGAACAGGAACACTAGTAAACAAGGCATGTCACAGCATTACTAGTCTAAAAATAATCCACAGAACAGGAACACTAGTAACAAGGCATGTGACAGCATTACTAGTCTAAAAATAATCCACAGAACAGGAACACTAGTAAACAAGGCATGTCACAACATTACTAGACTAAAACTAATCCACATAACATTGTTGTCTTTTTTCCCCTGCAGATTGACCATTACATGTTTTGTGTTGACAATCAATGTTAAAGGGCACCTCTTCCTATCTACCTAGTTATTGGTGCAAAAATAGATAACATTAGTTATTGAAGCCACAGCTAAGAGTCAATGTTTAAAGACATGCAGTGACTTTCCTACCTTCATACAGTTTTTCAGAAGGACAACATTTGTGTTAAGTGCTGAAGCTAGGTTAAGGATTCTCAGACTTTCACTGGGCATGCTCACTCTGATTAAGTAGGAACAAGACCCTCTTTACAGGAGTTGAAATGAGACTATATATTTGGGTATGTGCTACAGTATTTGCCATACAGTCATTGAGGGATGACGGATTGGTTAAACCACCCCAAATCCTCATTCGAAACAAAGAAATTGCCTTGAAGAAATCATTAAAGATGGCTCACTTGGTTGGTGACCTGCACTGTGATCATCTGGTAAGTTTAACAGTACAGTTATCTGATCTGACAAATGAAGGTATGACAGTGAGTAAAGAATAAATGGTATTTGTGTTTGAGAGAACAACATTGAGTATGTTGGTGCTGGTAGTGGAACAGGATAATATATGATCAAGGCAGTTTGCAATGACAAAGTCATAGAAGCGTCAGCCATATTTATTTGTAAAGATATACATCTGCCAGTTTGTGGAAAGGTAGTTAAAGTGCCCAAGAAAGATGCCATTTGGGGTAATGGAAAGGAACACTAGTTTATTAAGCTATGTTTTATGATTCATGGGTGTCATTGATGGGGTTCTTTAGTTGGATAGGATGCAGTATGAAGTCTTGTTTACTGATATTAGGACATAAAGGCATGTAAGGTCACTGCCTTTGTCAATTAGTGTAGAGGTGGTTGTGTGCTGACAAATACCATCAGTGTTACCGCTACCTTCACTTTTGAGCCCAAATAAGTGATAAGCAGAGAATCTCGGTGAGCAGAGAGTACTGTCACAGGTATAAAACAAAGTTCAAGTGATAGTATAAAAATCTATGTTTTCCAATGTTCAGAATGCCTCAAGGGTGGGCATTTTGTTACGTAGGCTTGTAGTATTGAACAGCACTGCATTTAATATTTGTCCAATCTGAATTTACATTGCCTAAAAAAGACACTAGAGGGGTAGCAAAAGTCTTAACCAGTATGTAAAAGCCCTGATGAGATAGGTACATACCTCAAACTTTGAGGAAATGGGTATTACTGTCTGTCTTATTCCCTACAAGTCAACATGCTTTGGACACCCTCAGAATGACTCCAGTAATTAAGCCAAATATTGAAGCTAATCATCTTTTGCTTATATCATGACATCTTTAATCCTAAATTATCTACTACAAGAAAACTTACTCACCCCCTACACAACATGACTTTCGCCTTAAACATAGCACACTACAGCTCTTGTATTTTTTATCAACACCATCTCCCTGACTAGAGACAGTAACAAACTAGTGTCTTGCCTATTCCTTGATCTTTTTAAAACAGTCAACACAGTTGCTCACCGCCTGTTGTTGGCCAAACTCTTTGTCCTTAATTTCTCAACTTCAACAATCTCCTGGTTTTCTAGTTACATCAATAACCATCAGCAGTCTGTAAAATGGCTCTCTACGTTCTCCCTTGTTCTTCCTATCAAGATGGGAGTTCCCCAAGGATCTCTTCTGGGTCCTTTATTCTTCAACATCCTTACTAATCTACTCTATACTTCTTGTCCACAATCATCACTCGTGCCGTATGCGGATGACTCTACAGTCATCACTATTGCTGATACTCTCTCTGTTCTTAACACCATTACCCAAAAATCCTTCCTATCCATTGAAAACTGGCTTTCTAAGAATCAGTTAATCCTAAATCCTAAGAAGACTAAACTCTTGCTTTTTCTACCAAAAAACAATCACCTCAAATCTACTTTCTATATCTCATTTCAAAACAAAACACCTATCACAGTTGAATCAAGCACTAGCTTCTTGGGGTCATAATAGATGACCAACTCAAATGTGACTTCAATGTACACAACTGCATAAAAAAACACCAAAAACTTTGTCTTCATTACAGAAATAAAAGATTCCTGTCAAATAAAGCCAACATCTCTCTCTCCCATGCCTACCTTCTCCCAAGCCTATTTTACAGCTTACAAATCTTCACCAATCTTCAGAACTCTCTCTTTTATATATCATAGACACACCCATGACAATATTAAAAGGATAATTTCTCCTACAGAGTATGTTAATAAAGAAAATTAAGAAACACTCATAACTGGCTTAGATATAGAGAAAACATTTGATTCCTTAAATTGGAACTATTTATTCAAAATGCTGGTGTTATTTGAATTTTCTCCTTCCTTTGTTCATCTACTAAGGAATATATATATATATATAATGTTAAGCTAGGTCCTTTCACCTCTGAATCTATACATACAACAAAGGGTTCTAAACAAGGATGTCCCATGTCACTGGTTCTATTTTCTTTGGCTATTGAAATATTGGCAGATTCAATACATAACAATAAAAAATCAAAGGAGTAGATGTTTATGAACAATACATTTCTGACGTAATGCTCTTTGTTGATGACATATTAACATTATCCAATGCACAAGAGACATTAGAAGAATTAGATATTTTAATTGACACATTTTACAGGACTTCAGGACTCCATTTCAATAAATCAAAATCAAAATTTTTATTTTTTAAATAAAAAAGAATGGCAGACAAAGGGGAATCACATTATAGGGAAACAAGAATTTACTTTAAAATATCTGGGAACTGAGTTATGCAAGGATAATAATGAATTAGTCTGAAAAAACTACAATAATATCATCAATACAATTAAAATCTCTGTGGAAAAGTGGAACAAAATAATATCAACATTTGAAGATAGACTACAGTTAATAAAAATGGTTTTACTACACAAGATTCTATATATAGCTTTGGCAATACAACTGTTACCAGAAAGGAATATACTCAAAGAAATAAACTCAAGTCTAATAAAATGTTTATGGTTTCCCAAAAGAAACAGAATAGCTTTAATACATCATATCAGACCATGGAAACAGGGAGGATTACATTTTCCTGATATAGAAACATATATATAAAAGCATTAATATCCAAAACAATCTCAGATTAGATAAGTCCAAATTATTGTGCAAATTGGAAAGAATTACTAACTGTAATATCAATAAATGAATTTGATTTACAAAAAACAAATAATAGATAAAATCAATTCGCCAAGGCACATGTTATGCATTAGTATGCAATATAACATAACTAAGCCCACTAAAACACATATGAATAATTATTACATTGACTCATTTAGGAAAATTATTAATGCAAATATAGATTTAAAAATCTGGTTTGATCTTTTAACACCATTCATAGTTACAAAGAACTATCCACATAAAATATACAGAGAAATAATTAATTCCTGGGAACAGAAAGGATTTGTTTGTTGGTTTCAATGTATCAAAGAACTAAACATTCTGGACATACAGACAATAGAAACAACATACAAAATTCCACAACAAGACTGGCTAACTGCGCAAAGCATTCTGACGTATTCGCAAGATTTATGCAGAATAATTAGTAATTCTTCATTTAAAGAAATAGCCAAACTTATGAAATACCTATATGAAACCATATATAATGATAATGACATGGGAAATAGTATCTTAAAATTTTACAAGATATTGATAAATTATAAAACAACACCCAAATCCTCATATTGGAATAATATAACAAAAGGACACTCATTGCAGCTAACTGAAGAAATTAAGTCAAATATTTTATTATCAATAAAACATACATCCTTTACACAATACTGGAAAGTTTTTAATTGGAAATGCTTGGACAGAGCATTCTTAACTCGATAGAATTACTAAAATTAATTCTTCCACAAAGGGAATATGTTGGAGGTGTGAGCAAATACACAATGCAGATTGGAATAACATTTCTTCGACTGTGTTAAAATTAAGCCATATTGGAATGGTATTAAAAACTTTTTACAATCTTTATTTAATGAATCATTTAACTTATCTAAAGCTCTAGTATTATTAAATGTGTACGAAGGTCCTCATTTGAACAGGTCAAACATGTATCTAGTATGGACTATACTTGCAATTTCAAGGAAGTGTATAACAAGAAGATGGAATACAAACACAATACCAACTTTGGAAGACTTCTACAGCCTACTGAAGACCACAGCATTATTGGAAATTAAAATTAAAGAATTAAGTATTCATCCTAAGCCATTTATTAACAATCCATGGAAAAAAAGTCTTATCATTGACACTTTACAATAACTAAACAGATACACTCTGATAACTGGACGGTTATACCTATAAAGTAATTGTATATATTGAGCTCTGTTATAGTGTCAGGCTGATGTAAATAGTGAACATAGTTATTTAAGATGTTATATACAAATACTATGGAATTTATTCAACTGTATTTGAAAAAAAAAAAGGACTCTCTCTTAATAAAATTAGAAACTTCAGTGGATATAAAAAGTGTACACACCCCTGTTAAAATGCCAGGTTTTTGTGATATAAAAAATGAGACCACAATAAATCATTTCAAAACTTTTCCCACGTTTAATCTGACCTATAACCTGTACAATTCAATTGAGAAACAAATCTGTTAGGGGAAAAATATAAAAAAATAAAAAAACATGCAATAACCTGGTTGCATAAGTGTGTTCTCAGTGTTGGTATGATACTGCTCAAGGCTTGTTTCTTTGCAAACATAATCAGACAGCACCACCATATCCCTCTTCATACAGTCTAAGGGACCGCATCACAAGTCAAGCACTTGAAACTTGAAAAATGACTATGTCATAGTCATACTGGGGGTGGATGGGCTTGAGTGTCTTGTTGAAGTTAGGGATTCTAGTCCCTGCGAGGCAGTTGACTGTCACCTGGTCTCACAGGTACATCAGTGCACTGAACTATTGTGTCACATATTACAAGTACATAACCATGGCAGGTAGACTGGTCTTGTAGCCTGAAGGGCTTGACCAAATCCCTCTACTAGTGTCTAAGGCAGTGGAAGAAGCTATCCTTGGTATGGAATGGGCATTACAGTATGATAAAGTCTGGCTGCCTTGAACTCTGCCATCAGATTTGATTAAAAACAGTTCCACAACATCTTGGAGTAACCCCTTTCTACACTTATTTTATATATTAGATTATGCAAGTGCTGATTTAAATTATCTGCTTTGCACTCTGGTAATTTTTCTCTAGTTTCTTCCCTGTGATAAGAAAAGGGGCTACACTGCCACTCATTTGTGTTAGGCTGTGACATGGCCAATCTGCCTTGAACTCTGCTAATGAATTGAATTGAAACACAGATTGACAACACCTGGAAAGTAACTTTTTTAAATTAATAGAGTGTGCTAGTTAATGCTAATTATAAGTCCTGTTTTATAGTGTAGTAATTTTTCATCTGCACCTAGTTTAGTTGATTCTCCAGGTGAAAGCGAAGGCTATTACTGGTATTTCTGGCTTGGATTACTACTGGTTGTAAAGCAGTATTTACATTAATTTTCTTGAGTGCATTTGTGGCCCATGAAACTGATTCACACCTGCTAGCAGACAGTTTATGAAGGGTCAGATTTCTGACTGTTAGCAGGCTGGACATAATTTACCTGGAGTTCAGAGATGCAGTAAATTTAAACATGAGAAAAAGTAATTTAAACCAAGAAATCACATCAGCGTGTTGCCTTAATAACTTAAATAAACTATTTAGCTGGCATTTAAACTGTTAAATTGCAGCCCCAAATACCACAGATCTGGTTCTACACAACCTACATTGGACCTATAGCACTTTGGTAGGCTTTAAAGCACTGTCTGAGAGAGATAATGCAGTCCCAAAAACATATGCTGTAGGAGTGAAGTGGAATACAGTGTGATCAGTGGTCTAGCTAAAAATGACTTCAGTGCTTTAAAGGTATTATTGCTTTCAAACAGCACTTCTCTCTATATTGCAGGGCAGTGACAGCCCATTTTAAACTCTGCAGTAAGATTTGACTTGGAAAGACGTCCTACAACATCTGGGAAGTAAATCTTTTTATTTATTTATTTGACATTTGCTGACTGGGAAAGTCCAACTGAGCAAGTGCCCTTTTTCAGCGGAAGCCCAGGGACAAAAGCTCCACAGAAGAAACAATTGCATAATAATAATTCATAAGCTCACAAACAAGCAACAACATGCATAATTACAATTTGTATAACTCATATGAAATAAAATTATATACAAAGTGTCAGGGTAAGTATATCACACAATTGAACTATACAGAAAAGGGAAAGCACTCCCAGGCATAATGGTGATATACAATAAGATTAAATTCACAAATGCACACAAACATATGGAATAAGTGTAGAGACAGGGTTTACTAGCTCACAATCAAGTAAGTAATTATGTAAAAAATATGAGAAGTTGGAGGTAGTTATGTTTTGACACGGCTGGTAGGATGAAAGACAGCATATTGCTGTGTCTAGGTTTAGAAATTTAAACAATTGAAGTAAGAGTTTGTAGCTATGTGAGTAATGAGAGCATTATTCAGAGAATAAGGAAGGTATGGTAGCTATATGAATAATGAGAGAAATGAAAGTATTATTCAGAGTATTATTCAGAGTAATAAGGAAGGTATGGTAGCTATGTGAGTAGCTATGTGAATAATGAGAGAATTGAGAGTATTATTCAGAGTAATAAGGAGGGTATGGTAGTTATGTGAATACTGAGAGAAATGGGAGTATTATTCAGAGTAATAAGGAGGGTATGGCAGCTATGTGAGTAGCTATGTGAATATTGAGAGAAATGAGAGTATTATTCAGAGTAATAAGGAGGGTATGGTAGCTATGTGAGTAGCTATATGAATAATGAGAGAAATTAGAGTATTATTCAGAGTAATGTTTCTGCTGTGCAAGCTTAGATTCCTCCAGGCTAAAGTGGGTATGTAGTTATAGAGCTTTTGGCCTATGGATTTTTTTGGGTTTGTAAACTTCCAGCAGTGGGGAGATAAAAGGACAGGCAGAATGTTTGTTTAAGATAGAATGAATCATAAGGAGCTGAGAGTAGAGAAGTCAGTGGGGGAACTCTACCCAGTTTAAGAGATTGAGGGACTGGCAATGATGTGTCTTTAAGGTATGGTTAGCAGCAAATCTAGCAACTTTGTTTTAGGTGGATCCCAGTTTGGAATGGAGAGAGGCTTGTTATTATTTGTGAACTGTAGAGAAGCCTATGAAGCAGAAAGGCTTGGGCAAGAGTAAGTCTAGAGTCTTTTGTGAGAAGTTTGCTATTTCTATATAGAAGCCCCAATTTTTTATGTGTTTTTTTGATACAGTGGTGGACATGGAGGTCAAATTTGAGTTGGTCATTTATGATGACTTCAAGCAGTTTGGTGTGAGATTCAGCATTGATGACAGTGTTGTCAAGGGATGTATTGGAGAAGGTAGGGTTGAGATGTGAGAGAGATTTGGGTAAGAAAAGAAGAAGCTTAGTATTTTTAGGATTTAGGATGAGTTGGTTATTGGAGAGTTAAAGGAGTTTTGTGTGAGGAGTTGAAGGTCAGAGATGACTGTGGAGTCATATGCATATTGTATAAGAGAGGAGTCAGGACAGGAAGGATGCAAGTAATTAGTGAATATATTAAATAATAAGAGATCAAGAATTGACCATTGAGGAACACCTGTTTTGATGGGGAGAAGGGGAGACATTGAGGAGAGCCATTTAACTGATTGCTGTCTATTAGTGAGACAGCTTGAGAACAAGAAAATCGTGGCACTGGATAGGTTGAGGTCAGAGAGTTTGGGGAGTAATATAGGATGACAGTTGGTATCAAATGTCTTAGGTCAGGAAAGAAACATGAAGTACATTTGCAATTGTCTATGGCAATGGAGATTGAGTTTGTGAAGGAGATGAGTGCAGTAGTAGTGCTATGATAAGGATGGAATCCATGTAGTGTGTTTGTAATTAGGTTTTCTATGAGTAGGTAGCCCAAGAGTTGCCTATATACACATTTTTCAAGTGTTTTGGACAGGAAAGACAGAACTGCTATAGACCAGAAGTTAGATAGTTCTGTAGAGTTGCCCCCTTATGGAGAGGTATGGTATAGAATTGTTTCCAGAGCAAGGGACTGGTGGATTCACTAATAGATTGGTTTGTAAGAATAGAAATGGGGCAGGCTAAGGAGTTAGCAGCTAATCTGATGAAGAGAGGAGGTAGGTTGTCCAAAGAAGTAGAGCAAGGCTTGAGCTTGAGAAGGACGTATTTTATATAGCTAGTAGAGATTGGTTGTAAAGAAAAGGAGTTATTGTTGTTTGTACAAGAGGAGGGGTCAGGTCGATTATGGGAGTATGGGGGTCTGCTTAGATGGAGTGGATGGATTTATGGGGTTTGGGGAGTTAAGAGATTGGTTGGTTTGCTGATAGAATCAATGAAATGGAAGTTGAATATGGTAGCGGTTTCAGTTGAGGTGTTATTAGGACAAGGGTTTGGGGCTGCTGGGTTATCAGGGTGCAGGATTTGGTTAATAGAGTTCCAAAATTTACTGGGGTTATTATGATGAGTTTTTGGGGGTTGAAATAAAAGTTTTCCTTGTCAAGAGTAATTTGTTTTTTGGTGAGGCTACTTAGTTCATTGTAGGTTTGAAGATGAATGGGAGATTGTGTCTTAGTCTAGAGTTTCCAGGCAGAGTCTCTTTTTCGAATGAGAGCATGAGTAGATGGGGTTCACCAGAGAGAGAGTAAGGATTTAACTCTTTGTTTTCTAAAAGGAGCAGCTATGATAGATATGAGTATCCTGTCTATGATAGAGCAGGTGGTGTTGGGTTTATTGAAGTGAGTGGGGGGGGGTAACTAGTTGTGAGAAGCTATGAAGGTTGATGCTAGAACCAGGAGTGGTTAGATGTAAGAGATAACCAGTTGATGTTGACATCTCCTAACAGGATAGTTTTGTTAATTACATTGCATATGAACCAGGAGACTGTGTATTCTAGTACTGAGGTATTGTCTCTAGGGAGAATATATATAGCAGCTAGCATTAGTGTTTTAAAATCATTTAATTAACAGTTCACAGAGTTCAGCTGGAAGAAACTGAGGGTGTGTGCTGTCTAACAGATAGAGATTGAGTTGTTGGGATTAAATTATGGTAACACCACCACCTTTCCTTTTAGGTCTGTCAAGGTGGAAGGTATTGTAGCCAGGGGGCAGAAATTCTTTATCTAGGAAGTGAGGTTTGAGCCAGGTTTTTGTGAGAGCTATGATAGCAATAGTGTATTTGTTGATTAGTGCATGGAATTCCTTAATTTTAAGAGGCTACAAATTTTAAGACAGAGGAAGTTTAGATTATTGGGGGGGGGGGGACTGCTGGGATGTATGTTGTGTACAGTGGCAGGTAGAAGTGTTGTTGTGGATGTGTCCAGGGTTAGGGTGGATGTCTCCTGAGAGTATTGTAAGTCTGAAGAAGTGGAGTACTGAAGGAAAGTTGAAGTAGTGACATTTTGTTTTGATTTTGAGACGAATAGGGGAGTTGGGGAGTTGATTTTTGGAAAGACTGGGTTGAAGGTAGGAAGTATTGATGGAGCTGTGATAAAAGAATAGAAGGTTTGGGAGTATAGAGTGTGGTGAATGGAGGTATGGGAGATAAGGGAGGGATAGATAGGGATGTTTTATGAGGTGAGGAAGGACAGAAGCAAAAGACGAGGTGGAGCAGTGAAAAGAATTAGCTATATGGTGGGGTAGAAACAAGATAGTCTGAAGCGGTGGGAAGGCTGATGAAAATATTGGCTGAATATGAGTGAAAGTGGAGTGTTGAAGTACTTTGGTTGAGGTAGCGTGTTGAGAGTTCTGAGTGCTGAGGGGTGAGAGAATTTGAGAGAGAGAGGGGAAGAGATGAGGTACTGTGTTAAGAGTTCTGACTGATGAGGTGAGAGGGAATTTGAAGTAGGTTTAGTTGAAGTGGTGTATTGAGAGTTTTGAGTGATGAGGGATTACAGAATTTCAGCAGAGGGGGAATAGATGAGGTAGTGTGTTGACAGTCCTGAGTAATGAGGGGTGAAATAATTTGAGAAGTGGAGGAGTAGTGTTAGATAAGGCAGTAGTACTAGGTAATATTAGTAAATGTAATAAGTGAGTGAGTTAGTGAAGGAGGCAGATAAAGTTGGACAGAAGTCTATATATGTAGAATGGAGAATAATAATAGTATAATGTGGGGGGGGGGGTTAAGGTGAGAAAAATTGCAGATGAGGTATAGGGAGGACAGAAAGATGTGGCTATAGGACTGGTGTGTAAGTAGGAGTTGGTGATAGGCTGGATAGTATATGTAAAGTAGGTATGGGAGCAGCCTCGAGGGGAGGAAGAAGGATGAGATGTGAAGAGGATGGGAGAAGCTTGGTTAGCTATAAATGTAAGGAGTGTAAGGGTGGGTGTGAATGAGGGTAGGGTAGGAGAGTGGAGTGAGCCTGAGTGCAGTGAGGGTGAATGGACCAGGCAGAACCGAGATCAGTGGATTGTAAAATTACAAGAAATGTCAGTGAGGCCTTAAAGCAGTAGGCCACAGGGTGAGTAGAGCAGTTAAGAGGGAGAATGTGCCCAAGGGCATTTAGTGTAAATTTAGAAAACCCTAGATAAAATGAGAGTAAAGAGAGATGGTGGGGGTTTACAGGTTTCTATGGTTTTGGAGCCACAAGTCTAGAGACAGCACTGTTAGTAAAGGAGCACTGAGACAGGGGGTATTGGGGCAACTGAGGTTAGTATGCACACCAATGCCACGGAAAAAAATAAATAGCACTTATAGTGCTTATAAATACAATAAATTTGTTTTTAATTTAACAACAATGTTAGTTACTCTGTGTAAGGGTAGAATAAGTGGGAGACGTACATAGAACCAGGTAGAAATATTTTTTTCTTGAGGTTTATAGGTGAACCCGTTTTTGGGATAGGTGTATGGTACTTTTAGCCAGGAAGACCTTTCCAGCCCAAAGATTCTCAGCTGGGGGGGGGTAGAGGACTGTGAAATTCCCATCACGGTACCTGTAATATACAAAGTAGATGATTAATATGGAGTGAAAAGGTGGGTAAGAAGTAGATGGAGATGGAGAAAAGAGGGTGGGAGGGAGAAACAGAAATAAGACAGGACAGACTAACAGACTGCAGAGCAACAGAACAGAGGCAGGTAATGAATAGCAGTTTTAGGTGGAATGGATGGAGCTGCAAATGAGAGAATAGTAGGAAGTTTAGTAAGTTTTCCGGAAAATACAAAATAAGAAGTTCAGTAAATATTCAGGAAATGCAAGTATAACACAGTAGCTTACCTTATCCAACACAGTAAGGAATAAAGAGACATAAAGTGGATAAACAGTTGAAAATGCAGTGTTAGATTAACCATATCTGAGTTACAACACCTAAGGTTGGAGGTAGTTTCTATGAAATCTGACTTTTATACTTTAATGTGTGCTAACAGCTGATTTTAAAGTTCTGCTTGTGCTGCGGTAGTTTCCATCTGCAGCTAATCTAGACTCAGCACACAATCAGGAAGCGGCCGCCCATAAATCATTAACTATGTGGTACAGATCTTTAAGGTTAATGATTGTTGTTAATGCTCACATTTATCTTGTCTTATTGCCCCTCTTAATAAAAATACGTCGACTTAATAGCTCTGCTCTTCCTCTCACATTATTTCGGCACGACAACAACAATGCCATATCTAAGCGATCTCCGGTTTAGAGAGATTCCATTTTTTCCATATATAAAGCTGATCACTCAATAATACATGCCACAAGAGCACTTGACCTCCATTTATATTATTAAATTGTTTCATTTACCCTGTGTAATGAATACATCCAGCACCCATTACTATTCATTAACTGGGAAAAGGAAAAATGGATAGCTGACACAGCAAGTGGAGTTTAGCTATGTCCTCTAAGCTAACTACACATGGTCACTAAAACCCAGCATGCCGAAGTGACAGCTGAAGCATTTTTGCTTGGAATTTGATAACAGAACTCAAATTTCCACCACTCTAGCTCATCACTACTTTGGTTGTGCAGGGTCATCAAAGATATGAAATAAAAGCATTCAGATCAATTCGCAACAGCCACCAAAAGGTCTGCATTCCTCTCCCATCCAACAGACCAGAGTTAAAGCCTTTGCATTAATCTTCTAGATAAAATTACAACATTCAAAACCAACTATATATATATATATATATATATATATATATATATATATATAAATGATCTGTAACACTCCAACGCACATAAGAAGAATGAGCAAAGAAAACTAAGACAAACAAATGCATAGCTCTCATTGCAGCATTCAGAATCTCCCATACTAGCACTCATAAATAGCATTATATTCTGGCCTAAAAGCTGCATGACAGTCTGAACAGCAGGGCTTTTCGGTTGCAGTATTTGCATTAATTCTTACATGTTATTCTCACACATAGTAAAACTCTCAGTAACTACATCATTAGCTTAGTTAATATATTTAAGTGTAGCAATAATAATAAATCCCTTGAGATAATCCTTGATGTTAACAGTCCAGTAATACTGCACACTTTAGTATTCAGGTATAAAGTATTAACATAGTAAGAGATTAAAGCAGTCAGATTACCTTTTCAGATATAACAACTTTAGATGGTTGAAAGTATTGTATGTTTGGTGTTTCTCCCTTTTCGTCTTTTCTTTTCTTCCCTCTATTTTTTCACACAATTTATAATATGAAAACTGGATCATGTGCATGTAGAAATAACCTGTAACAGATGACTGGTTAGTAATTAACGAACATACGCATATTGTTCCAACAAAAAGTCATTCCGTTTAGCTTCTTTTTTCTACATTTTTCCATCCATTTCTTTCTGCCATTCTTTTCAATGAGCTGGTATTCCATTCAATTCCTTCAGATTGATCAATTATTGTTTTTTTGATTTTATAAAGGTTAGTGCAGAGTCTGATCCTCGAAGATTTTTGTCTCATCAGGGAGAAATATTTTTAGTCTTGCTGGAAAAAATAAATGAACTTTGATTTGTTTCTTCTTTAGTTCTTTGATTAGTGGCAGAAAAAAATATTTTTGAGATTACAGTTGAAGAATACTCATTATTAAATCTTATTGTCCTTTCAATTAATTTGATGAGAGATTTTGCCTATGTAGTTTTAAGAACTAGTTCTTTGTCTTGTGAGGAGAAAAAATTTATTATGACAGATCTTGGAGCAGAGTTTTCATCTGACAAAAGCATAACAACAAGGGACCTATGTGCTCTCTCTGTCCCATATGACATAGCTTCCGGTAGTTCAAGTGTACTAGAAAGCCAAGATGTCAAAAAACTAATTAAGTTGTTACCTTCAGTTTTCTCCGGTAAACCAAAAATACAAATATTGTTTCTTTGAGATCTGTTTTCCAGATCATCTAACTTACTTGTTAAGACCGAATTCTGTTTTAATAAGTAGTCGATGTTGTTTTCTTCTTCTGACATCCTTTTTACTACATCATTCAGAGCATCTTCCATTCCTGTTATTTGCAGTGTCTGTTGGTTGAGAGTCTCCTGAATTTGTTCCATCTGCTTTGTACATTTGTCTTTGAAGGTGTCTATTTTAATATCCATTTTATCCATTTTTGTTGACGATTCTTGTATATTAGTTAGAACCACTTGAAGTTCTTCCTTAAGTAGTGTATCTTGAGAGTTTGCCTTAAAGTAACTCATCTTCTCTGAAGAAGTATCTTCCAGTTAGTTGTTTCTCAGGAAAATTTAGCAGTTTTTAAATAATTTGCATATGTTATTGTAGATAAAAGTTTCTATTATTACTTTTTACCAAAATAAATAAAAAAATATATAACTTAGAAATAAAATTTCCTGTCAGAGATATTAGAAATACAACAGAGCTGAAGAATTCTTCTCCTATCTCCTCTGCATCTTGGCTATGCCCCCTCAAGTACTTTGTGTTTTGAACAGTTCCAAGATGAATTGGTTTCTTTATGTTACTTCTGGCTTTGACATATCTACGCAAGAACAGTTTCTCAGATAATTTGGTGGTTTTCTTTGTTGTAGCACAAAAAAAAAAATATCTTCAATTTTTAACATCCTACTCCTGAATTTTTATAGCAGATGGTCAGTATTGTTACTAATCACACAAAATGTATTTACAATTATTTACGTTTGAACAGTTAGACAAATACCACCATCTGTTTATTCCAGTCATCATTATACTCCATAATTCTATTGTCACAACAGAATTTATTTTATATTGTACATTGCTTGACATTCTTAGAACAACTCTTACCAGGGTAATTGACTTTAAAATAAAAAAAATAAACATTTAATTCTGCATTATCACTTTTTCAGGTTGTAAGCTGTATATATCAAATATCTCAATATTCTGATAGCCTTTTAGCTGTACATTTGTAGGTTTATAGGTGTTTACTAGGCTTGCAGTCCATGACATCATGGAGGAGCCTATCCAAATGTCTCTATTGTCCAAAGCACTGTTAGGTTAAGCCGGTCACTCAGGCTTACATGAAAGGCAGATGGACTTGACGGAAGTCAAACCTAGTACCGCAGAAGTTGCTCATTAACAAGTTATAGCCTTAATCCTCAGTGCCAGATTCCTTTAATATGCACATTAAACATTCCCCTCTTACCCACCATATCCTTTCTCATTCCTTTGTTATATCCCAAATACATCTATAGTACTGACTAAATAAATCTTGTTGATAAAAGCCCTCTAACAGGAGCAGATAATGATTCCTGCAGCACTGTAGACATGTGCCACCTACCTCTTCATGCCTGACTACTGCCCTTAGACATGAGCCACCTACCTCTTCATGCCTGAGTACTGCCCTTAGACATGTGCCACCTACCTATTCATGCTTGAGTACTGTCCTTAGACATGTGCCACCTACCTATTCATGCCTGAGTACAGCCCTTAGACATGTGCCACCTACCTATTCATGCCTGAGTACTGCCCTTAGACATGTGCCACCTACCTATTCATGCCTGAGTACTGCCCTTAGACATGTGCCACCTACCTATTCATGCCTGAGTACTGTCCTTAGAAATGTGCCACCTACCTCTTCATGGCTGAGTACTGCCCTTAGACATGTGCCACCTACCTATTCATGCCTGAGTACTGTCCTTAGACATGTGTCACCTACTTATTCATGCCTGAGTACTGCCCTTAGACATGTGCCATCTATCTATTCATGCCCGAGTACTGTCCTTAGACATGTGCCACCTACCTATTCATGCCTGAGTACTGTCCTTAGACAAGTGCCACCTACCTATTCATGTCTGAGTACTGTCCTTAGACATGTGCACTTATCTATTCATGCCTGAGTAATGCCCTTAGACATATGCTGCCTACCTCTTCATGCCTGCAGCACTGTCCTTAGACAAGTGCCACCTACCTCTTCATGCCTGAGTACTGTCCTTAGACATGTACCACATACCTATTCATGCCTGATAACTGTCCTTAGATATGTGCCACCTACCTATTCATGCCTGAGTACTGTCTTAGACATGAGCCACCTACCTATTCATGCCTGAGTACTGCCCTTAGACATGTGCCATCTATAAATTCATGCCTGAGTACTGCCCTTAGACATGTGCTGCCTACCTATTTATGCCTGCAGCACTGTCCTTAAACATGTGCCACCTACCTCTTCATGCCTGAGTACTGTCCTTAGACATGTGCCACATACCTTTCCATGCCTAATAACTGTCCTTAGACATGTGCCACCTACCTATTCATGCCTGAGTACTGTCCTTAGACATGAGCCTCCTTCCTATTCATGCCTGAGTTCTGCCCTTAGACATGTGCCACCTACCTATTCATGCCTTATTACTGTCTTTAAACATGTGCCACATACCTATTCATGCCTAATAACTGTCCTTAGATATGTGCCACCTACCTATCCATGCCTGAGTACTGTCTTTAGACATGAGCCACCTACCTATTCACACCTGAGTACTGCCCTTAGACATGTGCCACCTACCTATTCATGCCTGAGTACTGTACTGAGACATGAGCCACCTACATATTCATACATGAGTACTGTCCTAAGACATGTGCCACCTACCTATTCATGCCTGAGTACTGCCCTTAGACATGTGCCACCGACCTATTCATGCCTGATTACTGCCAGTAGACATGTGCCACCTACCTATTCATGCCTGAGTACTGTCCTTAGACGTGTGCCATCTACCTCTTCATGCCTGAGTACTACCCTTAGACATGTGCCACTGATCTAGTCATGCCTGAGTACTGCCTTTAGAGATGTGCCACCTACCTATTCATGCCTGCAGCACTGCCATTAGACATGTGCCACCTATCTATTCATGCCCGAGTACTGTTTTTAGACATGTGCCACCTACCTATTCATGCCTGAGTACTGTCCTTAGACATGTGCCACCTACCTATTCATGCCTGAGTACTGTCCTTAGACATGTGCCACCTATCTATTCATGCCTGAGTACTACTCTTAGACATGTGCCAGCTACATATTCATGCCTGAGTTCTTCCCTTAGACATGTGCCACCTACCTATTCATGCCTGAGTACTGACCTTAGACATGAGCCACCTATCTATTCATGCCTGACTACTGCCCATAGACATGTGCCACCTACCTAAGTATGCCTGAGTACTGTCCTTAGACATGTTTCGCCTACCTATTCATGCCTGAGTACTGTCCTCAGACATGTGCCACCTACCTATTCATGCCTGAGTACTGCCATTAGACATGTGCCACATACCTATTCATGACTGAGTACTGCCCTTAGACATGTTCCACCTTCCTATTCATGCCTGAGTACTGCCCTTAGACATGTGCCATGTACCTATTCATGCCTGAGTATTGTCCTTAGACATGTGACACCTCCCTTTTCTTGCCTAAGTACTGCCCTTAGACATGTGCTGCCTACCTATTCATGCTGGAGTACTGTCCTTAGACATGTGCCACCTACCTATTCATGCCTGAGTACTGTCCTTTGACATGTGCCACCTACCTATTCATGCCTGAGTACTGCCCTTAGACATGTGTTACCTTTCATGCCTGAGTACTGCCCTTAGACATATGACACCTATCTATTCATGCCCGAGTACTGCCCTTAGACATGTTCCACCTAACTATTCATGCCTGAGTACTGCCCTTAGACATGTGCCATCTAAACCAAACGAAAGGGAATGCTGCAAGAACCAAAAACTCAACCAAAAGCAAGCAGCTAGACTGGCAGAAAGAGCAGCAAGCACCGCCAACACACAATAAGAACAGTATTCCTCCAAAAATAAAGCACGTTCAGGCAATAAAGGCTTTATTTAACGTGTATCCACTGTAGCAACGTTTTCGTTGTTAAAAACAACTTCATCAGAATAAAAACCACACCTCACCACATTCTTTTTATATACAGCTGCTCAATGAGTAAATAAGTGATCTAATCAAGATTTAAAGCAATACATACTTTGTAAAAATATATATATATGCATGTATACCACGCCATATAAACATGGAAAAATTGTTTTAAAAATATTTTAAAAACACAACAACTTCATCATCAGGTGCATATGTTTAGAAACAAAACATATACCCATAACAGTGTTCCATATAAATTTTACTAAAAATACATAGGTGATAAACCTACATGTAAAAAATATAATAAAATATATACTAAACCTGGTATATAAAGGTCATAACCAGTGAAAGCAAATATCATATAGCTAACACAGTGCAAAAACCTTACAATTTTTCTGCCTTTAATTTTAAATATGGGGCTATAGATATAGAATCATTCAACCCAGGGTACTTGTTTGATTCCAATAAGATCTGCCAACAGGTTTCTTTGTGAGACAACAGTGCAGACCAATTACCCCCCCTACTGCACAAAAAACTTAAAAGAAGCTCCTTCACAGATCAAGGTGTGTCTAAAAAGTGCGTTGGTGTTAAGTTTTCTCTGTATATCATATGCGTGTTCATATATACGCCTCCTTAGCTGCCTCTCCGTCTTGCCTACATAGAATGCCTGGCAAGCACGGCAGGCAGCCAAATACACCAATCCCTTGGAATTACAGTTGTATAAACCATCTGCCCACAATCTTCTATTTCTGCTTTCCAAGTATATACTGTCCTGGTCTGTTATGTATTTGCATTGTGAACAACACCCACAACGAAACGTCCCCTTTCTTTGTATGTTTTTACCCCTCACCTTAGAATTCTGTTCTAAAGACCTTTTCACATTGAATCCTTTCCTATATACTACTTTACATGTTAAATCTTTGAGATTGGCCAAATCCGTAAATTCCTTGAAGTCACTAAATTCCCTCTCAATAATATGTCGAATCTCTCCTGCATGTTGACTATATTGTGTGATAAACATCTGTTCAAGGCTCGGTTGAGCTTTAGGCCCATGGAATAAAACATCCTCAGAAACTGTTTTGGGCCTCCCTAATATGGGGGCAAATCGACTAGATCTAAGATTTCTGACTTCCTCAAATACAGAGTTTATCAAAACTGCAGGATACCCCCTTTCCAGAAAGAAAGATTTTAGTTTCTCCCCTTCCATAACAAAATCATTTTCTTCTGATGTCATACGGGACACCCTTACATACTGTCCCTTTAGAATAGATCTTTTTTGGAATTTTGGATGTGAACTGCTGTAGTGTAGATACCCATTAGAAAATGAAGGTTTCCTGTAAACACAGGACTTAAAACAATCATTCATTTTACTAAGGGAAACATCCAGGTAATTCAACTGTTTACTGGAAACATTATAAGTAAAACGTAAAAATTCCGTAGTTTTATGTAGGTAACCCACAAAATTATCTATACGGTCCCGTGGCCCAACCCAGAAAATGCAGATGTCATCCAGGAACCTTGAGTAGTGTGTCCAATATTTAGAAAATTCACTGTTCATAACAAATTTCTGTTCCCAGACGGACAAAATAATATCTGCATATATGGGGGCACAATTGGCCCCCATAGCTACCCCAGATATCTGCTGAAAATATTCTCCTGAGAAATATATGTAGTTGTATTTCAATACCAGTTCTAATAGATGCAACACCAAATGAACATCATTGTTGGTCACCCCGTTACAACCCCATAAGGCTTCCTCCATCCATTCTAGCCCTAGACTATGGGGTATTACAGAGAATAAGTCAACCACATCTATGGTGACGAAAAATATATCAGATCTAAACAAATCTGGCGTAACCCTTCGAAGAAATTCCCACGAGTCCTTAAGAAGATATTCTTGCCTACCCCACAGTTGTTTCAACTTCCAATCCAGGAATTTGGATAAATTATGAGTTTTGGACCCCTGTGCTGCTACAATAGGATGCATTGGGGGGTCTTCTACCAGTTTATGCACCTTAGGTACCCCGAAAATGACGGGTACCTTAGGGTGGGAATTTTCCAGGAAGTTGTAAATGTCTACTTCAATTATTTCCTGATCCAGAAGATCTTTTAAAGCTAAATCAATATTTTTGTAAGAAATATTGACCTCATTCAGGGAAGCTATAGTATATTTAGTAGTGTCCATCAAAAGGTTGTGCATTTTGGTCTCATACATAAACTGGTCCATAATTACTGTCCCACCCCCTTTATCAGGTTCCATGACTCGAACCCCAGAGTTGCCCCCCAGCTCCTCCAGGAGGTTGGTCTCAGCTGTATTCAGATTAGAGGTATATCTATTCTTACCAACCTTCCTCCTTATGTGTTGTTCAATCCTATTCTCAAGGTTTTTTAACTGGGGGTGCAAAGGGGGGTTATATGAACTCGATTTTTTGAGGTTAACAGCATATGGTTGAGAGATGTTACCAAAAATATGTTGCAAGTTTAATCTACGTATAAAGAGTTTAACATCCAACATAGTGTTAACCAAGCTGCAACCCCTACTAGGCACAAATTTGAATCCTTTAGTAAATAAAGAAAACCACGTTTCTGAAATTTTCAAGTCACTGTAGTTATATATATGATAGTCATGGAGGGAATATTTGTAATATTGACCAATAGGAGTGACCACTATCTGCTCTACATCTCCCAGTCCTATCTTTCTCCTCTCTGTTTCCCTCTCCAACCCTTGGCAGGAGGTACCCTCCCCCCCTGCTGTATCCCCATAGGAGGACCCTGTGTCTGTTGTTGATAAGACTGTTGGCGTAGACGGTCCGGTCTCCTGGGTAAAAAATCCTCCTGATAGGGTTCTTCAGGATGGACTACGGGTGGAAAAGGTTCCAAGAGTGGAGATGATACCGAGGCTACCCTAGGAAAATCCCTGGGTGCAGGGGGTTGCCCATACCCATTTCTAAACAAGGGGGGATTGGGGTATTGTCTACCTTCTGCATACTCCCTTAGGTCTCTATTTAATTTTTTATATTTCCGGTTCAATACAATGTTACACTGCTGATCAATTTGCTTTCTCATTTCAAAATACTTTTGTTTTTCCACCTCAATAGTGAACAATAAGTCAGCACTAATCAAATCATGATATTTAAAAATATCTTTAAACAGCACTTGCATTTCTGATTCATTTAGTTTGATAATAGCTTTAACAATTCCCAAACCACATTCATCGAAAAGTCTAATGAGTTCACCATGAAATTCACTACCACGCTCAACATGGTGTGGGTATTTATATACCCGTAATCCTTTAGGGACTATGTGCTTGTTATAACATTCATTTAAATACAAATTGTCCAGCTCCAGGTTTTTATACTTATGTAGCGTTTGCTGAAGCAAACGCATATTGTCAGCAAAGGAACTGTTATTTGCATTACTCACATTGTCCTCACAAAAGGAAAACACGGGCTTGTAAGCCACCCAGTCCTTGAATGAAGAAGGCGGCAATGGATCCTCAGGTACGTCATGGTGAACTTCAGCATTTGTAACTTCCTCATTCTGTTGGCGAAGGGCAGCCGGGGTGCGGGCAGAACTGCAGGAAACACCTTCGTCTATAATATCAGACACACCTCGAAAAGATTTGGAGCCACAAGGCTTGGATGCACCAACAGTTTTAGATGTGAATGCCTTAAGCAGTTCACGCTGTTCGGAAATGACTGTTATAACAAGCACATAGTCCCTAAAGGATTACGGGTATATAAATACCCACACCATGTTGAGCGTGGTAGTGAATTTCATGGTGAACTCATTAGACTTTTCGATGAATGTGGTTTGGGAATTGTTAAAGCTATTATCAAACGAAATGAATCAGAAATGCAAGTGCTGTTTAAAGATATTTTTAAATATCATGATTTGATTAGTGCTGACTTATTGTTCACTATTGAGGTGGAAAAACAAAAGTATTTTAAAATGAGAAAGCAAATTGATCAGCAGTGTAACATTGTATTGAACCGGAAATATAAAAAATTAAATAGAGACCTAAGGGAGTATGCAGAAGGTAGACAATACCCCAATCCCCCCTTGTTTAGAAATGGGTATGGGCAACCCCCTGCCCCCAGGGATTTTCCTAGGGTAGCCTCGGTATCATCTCCACTCTTGGAACCTTTTCCACCCGTAGTCCATCCTGAAGAACCCTATCAGGAGGATTTTTTACCCAGGAGATCGGAGCGTCTACGCCAACAGTCTTATCAACAACAGACGCAGGGTCCTCCTATGGGGATACAGCAGGGGGGGAGGGTACCTCCTGCCAAGGGTTGGAGAGGGAAACAGAGAGGAGAAAGAGAGGACTGGGAGATGTAGAGCAGATAGTGGTCACTCCTATTGGTCAATATTACAAATATTCCCTCCATGACTATCATATATATAACTACAGTGACTTGAAAATTTCAGAAACGTGGTTTTCTTTATTTACTAAAGGATTCAAATTTGTGCCTAGTAGGGGTTGCAGCTTGGTTAACACTATGTTGGATGTTAAACTCTTTATACGTAGATTAAACTTGCAACATATTTTTGGTAACATCTCTCAACCATATGCTGTTAACCTCAAAAAATCGAGTTCATATAACCCCCCTTTGCACCCCCAGTTAAAAAACCTTGAGAATAGGATTGAACAACACATAAGGAGGAAGGTTGGTAAGAATAGATATACCTCTAATCTGAATACAGCTGAGACCAACCTCCTGGAGGAGTTGGGGGGCAACTCTGGGGTTCGAGTCATGGAACCTGATAAAGGGGGTGGGACAGTAATTATGGACCAGTTTATGTATGAGACCAAAATGCACAACCTTTTGATGGACACTACTAAATATACTATAGCTTCCCTGAATGAGGTCAATATTTCTTACAAAAATATTGATTTAGCTTTAAAGGATCTTCTGGATCAGGAAATAATTGAAGTAGACATTTACAACTTCCTGGAAAATTCCCACCCTAAGGTACCCGTCATTTTCGGGGTACCTAAGGTGCATAAACTGGTAGAAGACCCCCCAATGCATCCTATTGTAGCAGCACAGGGGTCCAAAACTCATAATTTATCCAAATTCCTGGATTGGAAGTTGAAACAACTGTGGGGTAGGCAAGAATATCTTCTTAAGGACTCGTGGGAATTTCTTCGAAGGGTTACGCCAGATTTGTTTAGATCTGATATATTTTTCGTCACCATAGATGTGGTTGACTTATTCTCTGTAATACCCCATAGTCTAGGGCTAGAATGGATGGAGGAAGCCTTATGGGGTTGTAACGGGGTGACCAACAATGATGTTCATTTGGTGTTGCATCTATTAGAACTGGTATTGAAATACAACTACATATATTTCTCAGGAGAATATTTTCAGCAGATATCTGGGGTAGCTATGGGGGCCAATTGTGCCCCCATATATGCAGATATTATTTTGTCCATCTGGGAACAGAAATTTGTTATGAACAGTGAATTTTCTAAATATTGGACACACTACTCAAGGTTCCTGGACGACATCTGCATTTTCTGGGTTGGGCCACGGGACCGTATAGATGATTTTGTGGGTTACCTACATAAAACTACGGAATTTTTACGTTTTACTTATAATGTTTCCAGTAAACAGTTGAATTACCTGGATGTTTCCCTTAGTAAAATGAATGATTGTTTTAAGTCCTGTGTTTACAGGAAACCTTCATTTTCTAATGGGTATCTACACTACAGCAGTTCACATCCAAAATTCCAAAAAAGATCTATTCTAAAGGGACAGTATGTAAGGGTGTCCCGTATGACATCAGAAGAAAATGATTTTGTTATGGAAGGGGAGAAACTAAAATCTTTCTTTTTGGAAAGGGGGTATCCTGCAGTTTTGATAAACTCTGTATTTGAGGAAGTCAGAAATCTTAGATCTAGTCGATTTGCCCCCATATTAGGGAGGCCCAAAACAGTTTCTGAGGATGTTTTATTCCATGGGCCTAAAGCTCAACCGAGCCTTGAACAGATGTTTATCACACAATATAGTCAACATGCAGGAGAGATTCGACATATTATTGAGAGGGAATTTAGTGACTTCAAGGAATTTACGGATTTGGCCAATCTCAAAGATTTAACATGTAAAGTAGTATATAGGAAAGGATTCAATGTGAAAAGGTCTTTAGAACAGAATTCTAAGGTGAGGGGTAAAAACATACAAAGAAAGGGGACGTTTCGTTGTGGGTGTTCACAATGCAAATACATAACAGACCAGGACAGTATATACTTGGAAAGCAGAAATAGAAGATTGTGGGCAGATGGTTTATACAACTGTAATTCCAAGGGATTGGTGTATTTGGCTGCCTGCCGTGCTTGCCAGGCATTCTATGTAGGCAAGACGGAGAGGCAGCTAAGGAGGCGTATATATGAACACGCCTATGATATACAGAGAAAACATAACACCAACGCACTTTTTAGACACACCTTGATCTGTGAAGGAGCTTCTTTTAAGTTTTTTGTTTTGGAATCTGTTGTACAGTGCAGTAGGGGGGGTAATTGGTCTGCACTGTTGTCTCACAAAGAAACCTGTTGGCAGATCTTATTGGAATCAAACAAGTACCCTGGGTTGAATGATTCTATATCTATAGCCCCATATTTAAAATTAAAGGCAGAAAAATTGTAAGGTTTTTGCACTGTGTTAGCTATATGATATTTGCTTTCACTGGTTATGACCTTTATATACCAGGTTTAGTATATATTTTATTATATTTTTTACATGTAGGTTTATCACCTATGTATTTTTAGTAAAATTTATATGGAACACTGTTATGGGTATATGTTTTGTTTCTAAACATATGCACCTGATGATGAAGTTGTTGTGTTTTTAAAATATTTTTAAAACAATTTTTCCATGTTTATATGGCGTGGTATACATGCATATATATATATTTTTACAAAGTATGTATTGCTTTAAATCTTGATTAGATCACTTATTTACTCATTGAGCAGCTGTATATAAAAAGAATGTGGTGAGGTGTGGTTTTTATTCTGATGAAGTTGTTTTTAACAACGAAAACGTTGCTACAGTGGATACACGTTAAATAAAGCCTTTATTGCCTGAACGTGCTTTATTTTTGGAGGAATACTGTTCTTATTGTGTGTTGGCGGTGCTTGCTGCTCTTTCTGCCTGTCTAGCTGCTTGCTTTTGGACATGTGCCATCTACCTATTCATGCGTGCAGCTCTGTCCTTAGACATGTGCCACCCACCTATTCATGCCTGAGTACTGCCCTTAGACATGTGCCACCTACCTATTTATGTCTGCATGAATGGCCTTAAACATGTGCCACCTACCTATTCATGCCTGAGTACTGTCCTTAGACATGTGCCACCTACCTATTCATGCCTGAGTACTGCCCTTAGACATGTGATACCTACCTATTCATGCCTGAGTACTGCCCTTGGACATGTGCTGCCTTCCTCTTTATGCCTGTAGTACTGCCATTAGACATGTGCCACCTACCTATTCATGCCTGAGTACTGTCCTTAGACATGAGCCATCTACCTATTCATGACTGAGTACTGTCTTTAGACATGTGTCACCTACCTAGTCATGCCTGAGTACTGTCCTTAGACATGTGCCATCTATCTATTCATGCCCGAGTACTGTCCTTAGACATGTGCCACCTACCTATTCATGCCTGAGTACTGTCCTTAGACAAGTGCCACCTACCTATTCATGTCTGAGTACTGTCCTTAGACATGTGCACTTATCTATTCATGCCTGAGTAATGCCCTTAGACATGTGCTGCCTACCTCTTCATGCCTGCAGCACTGTCCTTAGACAAGTGCCACCTACCTCTTCATGCCTGAGTACTGTCCTTAGACATGTACCACATACCTATTCATGCCTGATAACTGTCCTTAGATATGTGCCACCTACCTATTCATGCCTGAGTACTGTCTTAGACATGAGCCACCTACCTATTCATGCCTGAGTACTGCCCTTAGACATGTGCCACCTATTAGTTCATGCCTGAGTACTGCCCTTAGACATGTGCTGCCTACCTATTCATGTCTGCAGCACTGTCCTTAGACATGTGCCACCTACCTCTTCATGCCTGAGTACTGTCCTTAGACATGTGCCACATACCTATTCATGCCTAATAACTGTCCTTAGACATGTACCACCTACCTATTCATGCCTGAGTACTGTCCTTAGACATGAGCCTCCTTCCAATTCATGCCTGAGTTCTGCCCTTAGACATGTGCCACCTACCTATTCATGCCTTATTACTGTCTTTAAACATGTGCCACATACCTATTCATGCCTAATAACTGTCCTTAGACATGTGCCACCTACCTATTCATGCCTGAGTACTGTCTTTAGACATGAGCCACCTACCTATTCACACCTGAGTACTGCCCTTAGACTTATGCCACCTACCTATTCATGCCTTAGTACTGTACTGAGACATGAGCCACCTACATATTCATACCTGAGTACTGTCCTAAGACATGTGCCACCTACCTATTCATGCCTGAGTACTGCCCTTAGACATGTGCCACCGACCTATTCATGCCTGTTTACTGCCAGTAGACATGTGCCACCTACCTATTCATGCCTGAGTACTGCCCTTAGACATGTGCCATCTACCTCTTCATGCCTGAGTACTGCCCTTAGACATGTGCCACTGATCTAGTCATGCCTGAGTACTGCCTTTAGAGATGTGCCACCTACCTATTCATGCCTGCAGCACTGCCATTAGGCATGTGCCACCTACCTATTCATGCCTGAGTACTGTTTTTAGACATGTGCCACCTACCTATTCATGCCTGAGTACTGCCCTTAGACATGTGCCACCGACCTATTCATGCCTGATTACTGCCAGTAGACATGTGCCACCTACCTATTCATGCCTGAGTACTGCCCTTAGACATGTGCCATCTACCTCTTCATGCCTGAGTACTGCCCTTAGACATGTGCCACTGATCTAGTCATGCCTGAGTACTGCCTTTAGAGATGTGCCACCTACCTATTCATGCCTGCAGCACTGCCATTAGGCATGTGACACCTACCTATTCATGCCTGAGTACGGTCCTTAGACATGTGCCACCTATCTATTCATGCCTGAGTACTACTCTTAGACATGTGCCAGCTACATATTCATGCCTGAGTTCTTCCCTTAGACATGTGCCACCTACCTATTCATGCCTGAGTACTGCCCTTAGACATGAGCCACCTATCTATTCATGCCTGACTACTGCCCATAGACATGTGCCACCTACCTAAGTATGCCTGAGTACTGTCCTTAGACATATGCCGCCTACCTATTCATGCCTGAGTACTGTCCTTAGACATGTGCCACCTACCTATTCATGCCTGAGTACTGCCATTAGACATGTGCCACCTACCTATTCATGACTGAGTACTGCCCTTAGACATGTTCCACCTTCCTATTCATGCTTGAGTACTGCCCTTAGACATGTGCCACCTATCTATTCATGCCTGAGTACTGCCCTTAGACATGTGCCATGTACCTATTCATGCCTGAGTATTGTCCTTAGACATGTGCCACCTACCTATTCATGCCTGAGTACTGCCCTTAGACATGTGCCACCTACCTATTCATGCCTGAGTACTGCCCTTAGATATGTGCCACCTACCTATTCATGCCTGAGTACTGCCCTTAGACATGTGCCACCTATCTATTCATGCTTGAGTACTGCCCTTAGACATGTGCCACCTCCCTTTTCTTGCCTGAGTACTGCCCTTAGACATGTGCTGCCTACCTATTCATGCCGGAGTACTGTCCTTAGACATGTGCCACCTACCTATTCATGCCAGAGTACTGTCCTTTGACATGTGCCACCTACCTATTCATGCCTGAGTACTGCCCTTAGACATGTGTTATCTTTCATGCCTGAGTACTGCCCTTAGACATATGACACCTATCTATTCATGCCCTAGTACTGCCCTTAGACATGTTCCACCTAACTATTCATCTCTACTCAAGTTAGAGGCATTCCGGCCATATTGCACATCAGTATGTCTAAAATTAAGGTCATAAATATCCTGTACACATAATTTCTCAAAAGCAGTTATAAGAGAATTCATTTTTAGCAGAAACATACTTGGTTTCATAAAAATAAACTCATAGTAGATAAATAACTATCATTAGTTGCATTACAATCATCATACATTAATTTCAACATTAAATTCCTGGTAAATTTCTTAATATCAAAAATTACTTCCGTAAAGTCTGATACTACAGAAGGTATACAAGATAGTCCTTTACACAATACGCTCAGTTCTGCTTCTCTTAATACAGTGCTTGAGAGATTACATACTAAACTCTTTTCACATTTGAAAAGGCTTTCTTTATCATATTCTGCTGAATTACAGTACCTTCCCATTTTCATTTGGCATTGTTCCTTCTCCGACTCCGTCCACGCTCCTTCTGATACCACTGACCCTGTTCCTTTACTGGTAGTGGAAAAGTCAGAAAATACTGTCCTAAAGGGACCTCCAATTCTGCAGATACATTAACAGGCATGTATTCTGCCTGCTTCTTCTTGTTGGGCTCAGAATGCACCATGGCCATAGTAACGACCACTTTCCTACATGCCCCCAACTCTTTACTAGGAACAGTTGAACTCTGCATCTTTGCGCCAGCCAAAACTGGCTAAACATCACTTCCATTGACACTACTCAACATTGGCTTAGTTATAGATATCAATTACAGGAAAGTGGCTATAATGATCAAGTGATTCTACCTAATGTTTCAGCAGTTGTAGAGAAAAGATGCACATGTGTTTACCATATTTTTCTGCAAGGGATGGAGTTATGAATATTTTTAAAAATAATAATAAGAAGAAGAAGAGCTTGAATAGTACTAAACGTAAAGTCCCTTTATGTTATACTTCTGATGGGATAAGTACAAGAAAATAATAAGAAAACACTGGAATATTCTTACCACAGATGCTGATGTGGCTAATTTTATTGATTCTGAGCCCAAATTAATGTTTAGAAATAGTAGGTCCCTAAGGAGGAGACTGTGCTATCCTAAGGATGGCCAACAGAGTGTGGAGGGTGTGGGCACTATACCATGTGGCAAATGTAAATATTGCCAGTTTTTGGATACCAGAGGTAGTTTTTATCATCCAGACCAAAAGAAGACTTATACATTTAATATCTCAGCTACTTGTACGACTGAACATGTTATTTATCTTGCCCACTGCATACAATGTAGTAAATTCTATATTGCAAGACGGATAGGCCCTTTAAAGATCGTATTAGGGAACATATTTATTACATCAGTAAGTTAAATTGTGTCAATGCCTTAGCCAAGCATGCTAACAGCACTGATTCTAAGCATCATTTTAAGTTTTTAGTCATAGGAAGAATTTATGGAAATGTTAGAATAGGTGATATACGGCTAAGAACAGAAGAGTTAACATCTACATGGATAGTTAGGATGAGAGCTGATGCAGGGAGTGGATTAAATGAGTGTGTACCACTTAGACCTAAATTAAAATCTAGACCCCTTAGAAGGTAGTCCCATTTAAGTGAGTTCATGAGATGATATTGTTTATTATTTTTATGGATGTATTTTATATATATGTTTTATGTAATAATGCATTTCATTTTTTAATGATGTTTCTTCTTTAAATTTATTAATTCGAGTTGTCATGTGATTTCATTAACTGTTTTAAAAAGGGTGTGTTTCTGAAGTGTACTTTCATTACACCTGATTTAGCAACTTTGTGAAAGCGCTTGTGTTTGTTTTGTGCACTAGTAAAGTTTCTATACTGGAAGCAGCAGCAGCTGTGGTTGTGTCCTTACTGGTTTTTGTTCTTATACATTTTGTATTTTTGACCAAGTAGTGATTATGCCAACTAGAGACTCAAACATACTGGACCTCGTGCTTACAAATACAAGAGAACCCTACACCCCCCCCACCCCCACCCCGAGTGTTGCATCCTCCCTAGTAAAGTCTCACCATAAAGCTGTCTCCTTTGAAATCAAAATCAACTCCATAATCCCATTAAAACCAGTAACTGTTAGGAACTATTCCAATGTAAATTACTTGTTATTAAGTGATGCATTATCGAAAGTCAGTGCCCCTCCAAACCCTTAGAGTACACCAGCCTATGCTGACTTACTCTCAGATACTCTGTACAACCATATCAGTGGTCCAGGAAGGTCATCATTCCACTTTACTCGGCCCTCTTCAGGCCCGTCATAAAGTATAATGTCCCCTTCGGTACATATCTGACCAGACACATGCAGCAAATGAAACATCTACAAAGGTTCCTTACAAAAGAAATACAGGGAGTAAACACAGTGTCCTGTGCTGCTCACCTGAAAGCCCGGTCTCTTTATTTGGTATCATACAGACTTCTAAGGAGTGATTTTTGCCTGGCATACAAGGCCTCCCTGGATCCTAATTTAGTGAATCTTTTGCACATCTGCAAAACAAACAGCATCAGAAGTACTAGATTAAAGGACCTAAATTTTGTTTGCCACATAAATAGGACATGTTGGAGAGACAGATATGTTTCTCATAGAATTGGAAGTCTCTCAAACAGGCTCCTATCCATGTGAAGCAGAGTTCCTCCCTGTCCCTATTTAAGCCCAGCTTAGACCAATGGATGGGTAATCAGGAATTCACCCTTGGTCTGACTCCTATGTCTCAGATGGACAGAGGCAGTTCCCTATTTAAGCTCATCTTAGACCAATGGAAGGGTAATCAGGAATTCACCCTTGGTCTGACTCCTATGTCTCTGATGGGCAGAGGCAGTTCCCTATTTAAGCTCAGCTTAGATCAATGGATGGGTAATCAGGAATTCACCCTTGGTATGACTCCTATGTCTCTGATGGACAGAGGCAGTTCCCTATTTAAGCTCAGTTTAGACCAATGGATGGGTAATCAGGAATTCACCTTTGGTCTGACTCCTACGTCTCAGATGGACAAAGGCAGTTCCCTATTTAAGCTCAGCTTAGACCAATGGAAGGGTAATCAGGAATTCACCCTTGGACTGACTCCTATGTCTCTGATAGGCAGAGGCAGTTCTCTATTTAAGCTCAGCTTAGATCAATGGATGGGTAATCAGGAATTCACCCTTGGTCTGACTCCTATGTCTCTGATGGACAGAGGCAGTTCCCTATTTAAGCTCAGCTTAGACCAATGGATTGGTAATCAGGAATTCACCCTTTGTCTGACTCCTATGTCTCTTATGGACAGAGGCAGTTTCCAATTTAAGCTCAGCTTAGACCAATGGATGGGTAATCAGGAATTCACCCTTGGTCTGGCTCCTATGTCTCTGATGGACAGAGGCAGTCAGTAAATCACCCCTATAAATCAAATATAAATCAAATTTGTGGGCCACGTTTGGGCTGCATGGCTAGGGTTTTAAGAGCTCTAGTGGTCGTTAGCTTAGTATATACTCATGAGCCTATGAACCTATTTGACTGAAAACAATACACTGTACCAATTGCTTGTCTTTTTTTAATTGTAATGCAGCAATGAACTACACACCTCTCTTTGTTGCTGAGGAGTAACAACCCCAGCACTATTTTAACAAATACAAGTTCATAGGCTGTTACTAGGTTAACGACCACTAGGGCCCTTACAAGCCTAGCCTCACACCCCAAACTATTTGGGGCCCAAGTATCATGGCTGCGTATAGGGGAGTATCATGTTATTAGAAAGATAAGTAAGGATTTGTGTGGGGGGGTGTGAGGTAATACTTTTCTTATTGACTGTCTCTGTCCATTAGAGACACGGGGCCAGATCAGAGATTGAGTTTTCCAATTCAGTTCTCAGGGGTCATGGATTAACACTGGTTTACATGTATGGGAAGCCTGTTCTATAGTGCAAAGATCTTTTGGGACACACATCTGTCTCTTCACCAATGTTCTGTTTATGACACAAGCAAAGTTCAGATTCCCAGTTCTAGTGTTTCTGGTGCTACTTGTTTCACACATGTGCAATGGATCCATCAGGGCTGGGTCTGAGGAAGCCCTGTAAGCCAGGCAGTGATCCCTTCCCAGCAGCCTACAGGAGACTACAGAGACAGAGTCCTTAGGCAGTCATTGTAGGACAGGATATTCAAGCCCTGAATTCTCCTGGTGATAAACCTTTGTAGGTATTCCAGCTATTGCAAGTATCTAGTTAGATACATACCAAAGGGGGCATTGTATTCAATGACAGGTCTGATGATACTGAGTAGAATGGTACTATAACTTCCTTGGACATGAATGCCATACCTTTATCTATAATTTGGGCAACATAGAATGACTTTCTTACTATCCTGGTTACATGTTGATCAAAGACCAGATTGCTGTCTACATATATTCCCAGATCCCTTAATACTAGGTCAAATCTTAGGGTTTTTTAATCAATGAAATAATTGAATTGGGGTGACACTTTACCAAAGAGCATTATAATGCAATTTTTGGCAATGGGGTTTAGGCCGTGGCTTTGGCATCAGTCATGTATCTGTGTTAAACCCTCTTGCAAGATGTTGGTGTATTGGGGGGAATCTACACTATCTCCCAATTTACAATCATCATAGCTACCAATTTACAGTCATCTGTGACACTGGTGCCTTAACAATTAGCCTTAAGTTCCAAGAAGTAAATGCCAGACATGATTGGGCCCAGCACTGAGCTCTGGGGTAGTCTGCTGCTGACTGGTATCTTGATGGGATGGTCTCACCAATCCTGACTTCTTGTGTCCTATCTCTGAAGCAGCTGTTAGTCAAATGAGTTATGTAGGGATTTATGCCCAGCTCAGAGAGCCTGTCATCAATGCTTGAGGGGGGGGGGGTTGTTTTGAATGATTTGGCTATGTCATGATAAGCATACTCTGTTTTACTTAGATCCATTGCCTCCGTTGCCCTAGTGACCCTTTCAAAGATGTCTACCAGGTAAAGTAGGCATGACCTTCCCATAACAAAGGCGACTTGGGATGGGCCACGTGTCTGTAGGTTCCAATGTCCTTGTTTATTATCTCCATGATAATTCCTTCCATGGCTTTACACATTAACTTGTTAGACTGATGCGTCTGTAGTTCCTGGGTTGGTTGATGGTCCTCTACTGTGAAGGGAATGACTGTTGTGGCCCTCCACTCACTTGGAACATAGCCTGTTTCAAGGCTGTAGTTGAAGACTTCCTAAAAGTTGTCCTGATAGGTCATGTTTTAGACTGTTCAGGAGGTTAATGGAGATGTTGTTGGGACCCATGGAGGTATGTTCTCTGCTTTAGCAAGTGCTGTTAGCACCCAGTCCCTGTTACTAGTTGGGGATAGTATGTCGGGGTGGATTTTACCTTGTAGATCTGGGGAGGGGGTGAGGTGGGGTGGGGGCTGAAGTTTGAGCTGAACTGATCATCCAGTAGATTTGCTATGTCACCCTGATCGGTGAAGGTGGCACCATTCACCACCAGGTCAGCACACTGCTGTGTATTACCTTTAACATTCTGTATAGAGCCAAAGGTGGCCTTGTGATTGTCCTTACACTGAGAGGTTATTCTGACCTCATAGTTGGCCTTGTGATTGTCCTTATGCTGAGAGGTTATTCTGACCTCACAGATGGCCTTGTGATTGTCCTTACACTGAGAGATTATTCTGACCTCACAGATGGTCTTGTGATTGTCCTTACACTGAGAGGTTATTATGACCTCACAGTTGGCCTTGTGATTGTCCTTACACTGAGAGGCTATTCTGACCTCATAGCTGGCCTTGTTGGACTGAATAAGACCTCTTAGTCTCTTGTTTAGTTGTATAAGAGAGCACTTACCTTTAAGGGAGTTGCTCTTCCTGATCTTGGGCATGTGTTTTCTTCTTTTATTATATACTCTGTTTAGGTGAGGATTCCTCCATCAGAGTTTGTTTTTAGTGCTTATTTTGGGTTTACTTCTGGTAGGTATGACAGCCTCTATGCAGCCATTCACATTTGTATAGGGACTTTGTAAATAATTCTGCATAGGTAGCTGTTGTCTCGAGGTAAGGGGGGTGCCTTGAAATTTGAAAAACTGTCACATTGATTGCAATTTGCCTTAGAGTAGTTCCTCACTGTTAACTGATTTAGCTGGGTTTTCCAGGCTATTTCCTTCAAAGGAGACAGCTTTATGACCTGACCTGACCTTACTAGTGAGGAAGTGACAAGGGGGAGGAGGCAACGCTCTCTCATGTTGGTGAATACCAGATACAGTATGTTTGACCCTGTAGTTGGAGCATGCATGTACATTATATTAGCATATTTGTTTATTTCTTTTTAAAATGTAGTCCAAGTTGTAGTTCATGTAATGTTGAACAATAAATGCAAGCATGAAGGCTTGAATGTGAAGCATACAGTGACTGTATATCAGGAATTATAGTAAAATGATACATGCATGTTGTACTGTAACAGTACACAAGTTACATGGTGATCAGTGAAGCCAGATGTTCAACAACTATGCCCCTGCTCCCATTGTATTGGGTATTACACATATCTAACCCCTCTCACAAATCTTATTGATTTTTTATGTTGAACTGTGGGTTATCAGGTACTGCCCTTGACTGGTTTCCTCTTACCTCTAGTGACATACTCAGCAGGTGTTTTCTACTTTAAACTCATTCTGACAATTAAATAAATAAATAATAAAATAAATGCATTCCTTGAATGAGAATAAGGAATATGTTACACATCTAGCATGGCTGTCTTTGTTAGAATACAGCCGGGCAACTGTCTTTAAGGATCACCACAATGTTATACATTTCTTTTCATAGTGAACAGCTGCAACGGCTATGCTTTTCAGCTGTTCTACTCTATGGCAAAGTGCTGCTGCAGCCTTTTGATTTTGGCGATGTAGCTCGCAGGGAGATGTCTTGCGAGCTACACGCCAGAACCCACATCACACCTGTGTTGCATGGTCTGTGCTGGCAGCAGATTGTGTCAGATGTGCAGATGTGTTTTTAAGATTCTTGCTATAATCTTTTATCCTTTACACTACCTAGGTGCGTCATATTTCATTGAGTAGTTGCATTCATTTATCCCTACCTGGAAGCGAAGGTCATTGGGTAAAGACCTGGTGGATGTTGCAAGCATTTGACCTGAGACATTTGCTGGGATATTTTTTAGTTGCTTGGTTACAATCATGTACATTTCTTGATCTGGGTGTACAGTCTAGATTACTGCTTCAGGAGGTCCTTATGTTGTTCACTATTCAGGAATGTCTATTTGGATCCTGGAAGGGACACTTATTTATTCATCAAAATTTGAAACTTTTAATTGAATGCTTAAATTAATGTTTTAATTGGGGTGCCAAATGAATAACATTGATAATGTTCTCTAATCGTCAATGTAATTTATTGCTTTAAGGACAATAGCCAAGCTTAGATATGTAAATACTTTTACATAAATAAAATAATAACATATCTCAGCATTTTATATCCTTATTTTTACTTTGCGGTCATTTTCAAGATCAGTAGCAACACATCTTAGTACTGAAATGGTTCTTAGGTTCATAGGTAGGTACTAGGCTACTGGCCCTAAGGCCTATATAAGCCTAGCCAAAAAGGTACCCTGGCTTTCGCCACCCAGGAAAATTATTTTCCTGTGCCACTGTCGAGCAGAGCCATAGAAGTGATCCCTGGGGTGAATTTCCTATTTCTCATCAAATCATCAAGATTTTTCTTGAAGAGTGCTAATGAGGAGCTTTGTTTGATATAGATAAGTAGTTTGTTCCAGAGTATGGGAAGTCTCTGGGAGAAAAATATATCCCAAAAGCATGTTCTGTTTATTGTGGTGACAAGGTTTAGGTCCCTAGAGCATGTAGCTTAGAGGGATTGGGGTTTCTTTAAGTGGAGTATGTCCAACAGCTCTGGGTTTGACATAGCTTTGTATGTTAGGCAGAGATCGCCTCTAAGTAGGCGATATGCAACGGAGTAAAGCTGGAGTTTTTTGAGATGGTATGCATAGGGCATCTGTTTAAGGCTGGTAATCCTCTTTGTGAGGTATTTCTGCAGCCTTTCCAGTTGTTGTAGATGTCTTGTGAGGTACATACCAAAAGTGGCATTGTACTCTATAATGGGTCTAATGAGTAATGAGTAGAGGGGGAACAATGACCTCTTTTTTCCTGGATGATAAACCTTTTGTGATGAGGTGTGCCATGTAGAAGGATTTCCTGACTACTGTGGCGATGTGATTATCAAAGGAGAGACTACTGTCCACCTGTGTCCCAAGGTCTCTTATCACACTTTTGGTGTTAAGTTTACTACCACCTATGTGGTAGTTCATGGGTACAGAGTTTTTACCAAAGGGGATGTCAATGCACTTTTTGGCGCTGAGCTTGAGCCCATGACTTTGACACCAGGCATCTGTCTCAGTGAGGCCCTTTTGTAGGATGTCCACATCGTTAGGAGTTTTGATTATGGCTCCTAGTTTGCAGTCATCGGCGAACTTTGTTAACAAAGACCTTCTGTGTTAGCCTGTACTTCAGAGACGTAGATACCAAACAGGAGAGGACCCAGTACTGAACCTTGTGGTACTCCACTTGTCACTTGTCTAAAGCCAGATTTGTTGTCTGCTACTTTCACAGTATTGGTTCTGTCAGTGAGCCAGTTGGCAACCCATATTGTGACATAGGGATTTATACCTAGTTTAGTGAGTTTATCTATAATTCCAGAGTGGGGGATGGTGTTGAAAGCCTTGGTGAGATCTAGATAGACTGTGTGAACAACCTTACCCTCGTCTACGGCTTTGGTGACTGCTTCAAAGAAGTCTATCAGGTTTAGCAGACATGATCTGCCTTTTACAAACCCGAACTGGGTGGGGTCCAGAGTTTGGAGATTACCAATGTCCTTGTTTATAAGTTCCATGATGATACGTTCCATGGCCTTGCAGATCAGGCTCGTCAGGCTAATGGGGCAGTAGTTCCTGGGGTCCGTGGTGGATCCCCCTTTGTGGAGTGAGATAACTGTCACTGTGGGCACAAAGCCTGAGGTGAGGCTATGAATGAACATGGTACTTAGGTGGGGTGCCAGTTCATTCTGTAGTCCATGTAGAATGCAGCCTGGAATATTGTCAGGTCCCATGGATGCTGTGTTCTTAGCTTTGGAGAGTGTGTTTCTTACCTGTGCAGCCATGATTACAGGAACTTTGCATTCTTCCGGTATAGAGATGGGCCCTTTAGGGGATGAGAGGGGGTAAAGTTAGCAGTGAATCTATCTGCCAGGATGTTGGCAATATCATTTGGTTCTGTATATTTAGTGCCATTGTGCTGTAACTCAGAGCAGATATGAGTGTTGACATTGAGATCCTTGACATAGCTGTAGAATGCTTTGTAGTTGTCTTTAACATCAGTGGCGATTTTGTTTTCGTAACTAGCTTTGCAGTATTTTATGAGGGATCTCAGCTTCTTACTGAGGCTGACCAGGGAGTTCCTCCAGTCATGGGATTTTACTCTTTTTTTGCAACAGTTTCTTTCTTTTGTTGTAGAGTTTGTTTATGGCAGGGGACCACCAGATGGGCTTCATTTTTTTTGGTGGATAGCATCTTGGTTCTGTTAGGGATAGCATGATCCATGCACTTGTGTAAGTGCTTATAAAGTGCAACTGTGTAGGATTCAGCAGTCGTACCTCTATTGTCCATCAGCATGGGTGTTGTGAAGTTTGCCACTTCTGTCTTAAGAAGCGTGAAGTTGGCTTTGGAGAACTTTTTTACGGTAGTTTCCTTAATAGGGGGTGGGGGCAGGATGTCTAGGGTGATTAGCTTGTGGTCGGATCTGACCAACAAGGAATTGACCTTTGGTGTGGAGCACCATTCACCCATGTTGGTAATGACCAGGTCTAGGATATTGCTGCCCCTGATGGGGGTGTGGATACGTTGATTCAAGGCGTTGGAATTTATGAATGCTAGAAAACTTTGAGCAAAAGAGTTGGTACATGAGTAGTTTTTCCCAGTTAATGGTGGGGTAGTTGAAATCATCCATTATTAGGGTGTTGGGTTGTACCCTAATATTTTCCAGTGTATCAAGAAATGAGGAATGGGAATCCTGGGGTATGATAGGGGATCTGTAGCAAGCTACAATTTGGATTGCGGTCTTGCCCAGAGTTAGTTGCACTTGGATAATCTTGGATGCATTATGCTGAGCAACTAGCCTGGAGGTGTGGATATTCTTAATGAATATGGACATGCCTCTGCCTTTAGTGTTTTGGTCCAGGTTAGGTGGCTGAAAGGTGTGGTATGATTTATAGCCTGGTAATGCAGGGGTGCTCTCTGGAGCCTTGAACTAGGTCTCTGACACTGCACAGATGTCAAAGTTCTCCATTTTAAGGAGTGCCTTGAGTGAGTGCATTTTGAGGTTTAGACTTCTAGCATTAAGTAGCATTACCCTCAGATTTTGCTTGCTTGTACCTGTTATGGTGGTGAATTTGTCATTTGAACCTTGCCTAAAAAAGGCACTATAGGGATGGCAAGAGCCTTTGCCCATATCCGGAATCCCAAGGGTGACAGGTGCAGGCCATCTCTGGCAAAGCATCGTGGTCTGTCAATCATGTCATCCCAGGCAGATAGATACTGGATCCCCTTAGAATGACACCAGAAGCTTAGCCAATTGTTGAAGTCAATCATTTTGTCCTTGTACTGCAGTATCATTCTGGGTGATGGCAGGATGCTACTGAGGGCTAGGGTCATACATGTCTGGGCTACAAGATCAGAGAGCTCTTCCATGTCTCTTTTCATGTAGTCGAGGGAGGTACATCTCAGGTCGTTCACACCAACATGGACTATGACAGAGTCATATTTGCACTTGTTGTGGAGTGACCTGATTGTGTGGGTTATGTGACGGATCCTGTCACCTGACAGGCAGCTGACAGTAACCTTCTCCTTGATTAGCCTGGTGAGTGGGACATCAGTGTGCCTGACTATAGAGTCACCTATAACTAGTGCATTGGGTACGTTGTTTTGCCTTATGGGCACACTGAGTCTGTGGGCTATGTGTTATTTTTGGTTGTGTTGTGGGAGTGGAGGCTGGTTACGTTTCTGCTTTGGAGGTCTCTGTTGCTTGAGCAAATTATTATTGAGAGCCTCCGCGAACGTTTTTGTGATGAAAGGTTTTAATGACTAGGCATACAGGGCAATGTGAAGTAAGTAATTTACATTTATTTTTAACTTGTTTTGCTATTAATTGACTGAATAATTGTACTTTTATATTTGTCAGACATATATGTTTGATTTTTTTATTATTAGTTATCGTATATGCTGGGTTTTAGGATTTTTTGAGTGAGGGGTACAGATTTGTGGCAGGAGAATCATTTCCATTTTTCAAGCTTTTCTTGGATCCACAGTGGATGGGAATTGGTGGGAATGAATAGAGGTTAGGTTTCATTTTTACTGTATTTTGAGGATATATATATATTTTTTTTTTTTCATGAATATTTGTATTTGTGTTTAGTACGGTTAGCACATACAATGCGATGTAGTATTTGTGAAGGGAGAGGAATTCTGAGTTTGGATCTTAAAGTGGTGTGCATTAGAGAATATGGTCAAATTACCACATAGGTGGCAGGACAATAAACATCGAAAGTGTGATGAGAGACTTAGGGACACAGGTGGACAGTGGTCTCACTTTCGATAACCACATTGCACAACAGTCAGGAAATCCTTCTATGTGGCACACCTCATCACTAAGGGCTTTTCATCCAGAAAAAAGGAGATCATTGTCCCACTGTACTCATCCCTCATTAGACCCATTATAGAGTATAATGCCCCGTTTGGTATGTACCTCACAAGACATCTGCAACAGCTTGAAAGGCCACAGAAATACCTCACTAAAAGAATCTCAGGCCTAAAGCAGATGCCATATACTGACCGTCTAAAAAAACTCCAGCTATACTCTGTGGCATATCGTCTACTCAGAGGCGATCTCTGCTACATACAAGGTCATGTCAAACCCTGAGCTGTTGGACATGCTCCACTTAAAGAAATCCCAATCCCTCAGAGCCACATGCTCCAGAGATCTAAACCTTGTCATCACAATGAAAAAAACATGCTGGAGGGATAGGTTCCTGACCCAGAGACTCCGCATATTCTGGAATAGACTGCCCATACATATCAAGCAGAGCGCCTCTTTGGCCCTCTTCAAAAGGAACCTTGATGATTGGATGGGAGATATGAAATTCACCCCGGGGATCATGTCAGCCACCCTGCTAGACAGGGGCCTGGAGAAGTAAATATTGTGGGAAGAAATATCCAGGGAATTGTTATGGCTAGGCTTGCATAGGCCCTAGGGCCAATAGCCTAGTACCAACCTATGAACCTATAAATTATGCTGCATGGGCACCAGGCATGACTTCTGCAGGTCAGCCCAAGGAGAACATGCCTTCTGTTCAGATGAATGGAATATTTTTATAGAAAACACTTAGGCAATGGCTACTGGATGTGTTCATTAGTGCATTATACTATTGTGGGTAGATTTACAAGTTGATCATTCAGAGGGAAAGGATGGAAAAAAATGCAACATTGTATGTATTATTACATTTCTGAATTGACATGTTTTCCATGGTTCACAATTCTCAACCAATTAGCACAAGAATTCTGGACAAAGACAAAAATAGTGCAAGGAAAAGGCTCCAACTCAGGGACACATTTTAAATATTGTTTTTACACTCTTAGAAAGTTGGTAGAATAAAACGATTTGCATTAGCGCATATCCTCTGAAGGCTATGAAGTCTGAAACTCAAATGTTATCATTATTTAGTGGCTTCAATTCTCACTGATTTGCCAGAAACCTACAATCTGTATGCAGAACAGCTTGAGAATATGAGACCAAAGGTTGCAAAATACTGGAGAGTTGAAAGATATGCTGACATTGTGTTTTTAAATGTTTTGTATTGCTGGTTAGATTTTTATAAGACAGTTGCCGTTTCCTATTTAGTAAGGGAAGCAGTTACTTACTAATAGGGCTAACAAGTTGCCATTTCTTTCTTTAAGCATCATTCATTTTATTTGTATCTTTTCATTTTTATGGTAGGGTTAGTTCTTTTTATTGGGTAGAAGGTTCTTTCATGATCCATTTTTAGCACTGGTTTTCATTTTGTATAACTGGAGTTAAGACAGTACTTTATATTTACATAATTTATATTCCTTTAGTATTTATTTATTTATTTAAATTTGTTTACTGAGGCAGAACACTGATCAATGAACAATTACATTGTCAGCCCAGGTTGCATCATAATGTAACAAAACAAATTTATAGTATAAAGAGGTTTACTATCAAAATCTCACACCTGCAATGTGTGAATGTTTATATTTCTGACCCAAAATATCTGAAATCAAATCTATGAACATAAACATTATCGGATAAGGTATTTCAGGAAAGTTGACATATCAGGAATGTCGACTTTACCAAAAATACTACACTTCTGGTCATGAACAATGCATCCCCCATGTGGGGGCTGCACCCCCCACACCCCTTGCTACTTATATATACAGACTCAGAGATTGCACTACAGTGAGAAAAAGGGTACATTTCCTGATCCCCACTATAGTGCGATCTGCATTCAAAATGTTGAATCAACAACAGCGAATGCTAGTGTGCATTCACTGTTCTGAGTACAACATTTTTTTCCCATAATGTTGAACTGTTACTGCGGTGGTGGTGCTGCAGTAGCATTGTCGCCTCACAGTTAGACGTTGCCCGTTCAATTCTCAGTTAGAGTGTCTTCTGTGTGTCGACATGCGTGAATGGGCGTTCCTTCATTGAAGGTTGTGTGTTAGGCCCGGCAAGCCAGCACGTAAAAATCTACTGCCGATCATTAGCAGACCGGAGTTCCGCTGTGGCGACCCCTAACCGGGAAAAGCCGAAAGATACAAACAAACAAACAAACATTTTCAAATGTTGAACTAGGGCATTTGGTGATTCAAATTCGGGCATAGTCTGATCACCCTTTTTATAGTAAACCATATACAGATAATTTACAATTAAGAGTAAGCAGAGAAAGCCTAACAACAATATATACATAGAAAATGTAACAAACCAAATATATACAGTTACATAAGTGGAACAGAAACAAGTGAAGAGAGTTTAGCAGAAAGAGTAGAACTGGTGGAAATATGGATAGCTGTGACCAAGTTAGGAAAGCTAAAAGAGACCAGTATGTCAAAAGAGGGGACTAGATTGTGATCAGTGGGTTTACAGCAGTAATTGTGTGGTATACACAAGCAGATGGTGAAGTGAAGAGGTGTAACTCTACTCTTAAGATCATACTAACAACATTTGAAGACTGTTTCAAGTGGTGTGGGGGACCCTAGAATAACTTGCAATGAATGAGATGCTAATGTGATTCTCACAAGGAGTCTGTTGTGGAGTGGGTTCCAAATTCTAGAAAAGAACAATTCAGCCAAACAGACACATTTGGTGTAAAAAGAAACAAGTGAAAAGATACATTTGGTGTACAAAGAAAAGAAACAAGTAAGCCCAAGGATATAATTGGAGTTAATGTTAGCCCCGCTGCGCTCACCCTCGCTGCACTCGGGCTCACTCTGCTCCCCTCCCTTCCCGCTATTCTCACCCACCCCCACTACTGCTACATTTCAACTAAACTTAGCCACTCCCCTCATGCTAACCACCAATCACTGAATCTGCCCCACCCCTGTACCCATTTCCTTCTCTTCCACTATTCCACATCCTGTAAAGCACAGTCTTCCATCTAACTACCTTACAATCACAAACACCACCTCTCATCATCCACCACACCCACCCCATCCCAAGCAAATCTCTCACTCATGACCAAACCCAACCAAACCATTCCATCTAACTACCTTACAATCACAAACAACACCTCTCATCATAAACCACACCCACATTGTCCAAAAGCAGATCTCTCACGACGCTTTGATCTTCCATCTAACTACCTTACAATCACAAACAACACCTCTCATCATCCACCACACCCACCCCATCCCAAGCAGATCTCTCACTCATGACCAAACCCAACCAAACCATTCCATCTAACTACCTTACAATCACAAACAACACCTCTCATCATCCACCACACCCACCCCATCCCAAGCAGATCACTCACTCATGACCAAACCCGACCAAACCATTCCATCTAACTACCTTACAATCACAAACAACACCTCTCATCATCCACCACACCCACCCCATCCCAAGCAGATCTCTCACTCATGACCAAACCCAACCAAACCATTCCATCTAACTACCTTACAATCACAAACAACACCTCTCATCATCCACCACACCCACCCCATCCCAAGCAGATCTCTCACTCATGACCAAACCCAACCAAACCATTCCATCTAACTACCTTACAATCACAAACAGCACCTCTCATCATCCACCACACCCACCCAATCCCAAGCAGATCTCTCACTCATGACCAAACCCAACCAAACCATTCCATCTGACTACCTTACAATCACAAACACCACCTCTCATCATCTACCACACCCACCCCATCACATGCAGATCTCACTCATGACCAAACCCAACCAAACCATTCCATCTAACTACCTTACAATCACAAACAACACCTCTCATCATAAACCACACCCACCGTATCCCAAGCAGATCTCTCACTCATGACCAAACCCAACCAAACCATTCCATCTAACTACCTTACAATCACAAACAACACCTCTCATCATCCACCACACCCACCCCATCCCAAGCAGATCTCTCACTCATGACCAAACCCAACCAAACCATTCCATCTAACTACCTTACAATCACAAACAACACCTCTCATCATCCACCACACCCACCCCATCCCAAGCAGATCTCTTACTCATGACCAAACCCAACCAAACCATTCCATCTAACTACCTTACAATCACAAACAACACCTCTCATCATCCACCACACCCACCCCATCCCAAGCAGATCTCACTCATGACCAAACCCAACCAAACCATTCCATCTAACTACCTTACAATCACAAACAACACCTCTCATCATCCACCACACCCACCCCATCCCAAGCAGATCTCTCACTCATGACCAAACCCAACCAAACCATTCCATCTAACTACCTTACAATCACAAACAACACCTATCTTCATCAACCACACCCACCCCATCCCAAGCAGATCTCTCACTCATGACCAAACCCAACCAAACCATTCCATCTAACTACCTTACAATCACAAACAACACCTCTCATCATCTACCACACCCACCCCACCCCAAGCAGATCTCCCACGCATGACCAAGCCCAACCAAACCATTCCATCTAACTACCTTACAATCACAAACAACACCTCTCATCATCCACCACACCCACCCCATCCCAAGCAGATCTCTTACTCATGACCAAACCCAACCAAACCATTCCATCTAACTACCTTACAATCACAAACAACACCTGTCATCATCCACCACACCCACCCCATCCCAAGCAGATCTCTTACTCATGACCAAACCCAACCAAACCATTCCATCTAACTACCTTACAATCACAAACACCATCTCTCATCATCTACCACACCCACCCCACCCCAAGCAGATCTCCCACGCATGACCAAGCCCAACCAAACCATTCCATCTAACTAACTTACAATCACAAACACCTCTTATCATCCACCACACCCACCCCATCCCAAGCAGATCTCTCACTCATGACCAAACCCAACCAAACCATTCCATCTAACTACCTTACAATCACAAACACCACCTCTCATCATCCACCACACCCACCCCATCCCAAGCAGATCTCTCACTCATGACCAAACCCAACCAAACCATTCCATCTGACTACCTTACAATCACAAACACCACCTCTCATCATCTACCACACCCACCCCATCCCAAGCAAATCTCTCACTCATGACCAAACCCAACCAAACCATTCCATCTAACTACCTTACAATCACAAACACCTCTCATCATCCACCACACCCACCCCATCACATGCAGATCTCACTCATGACCGAACCCAACCAAACCATTCCATCTAACTACCTTACAATCACAAACAACACCTCTCATCATCCACCACACCCACCCCATCCCAAGCAGATCTCTCACTCATGACCAAACCCAACCAAACCATTCCATCTAACTACCTTACAATCACAAACAACACCTCTCATCATCCACCACACCCACCCCATCCCAAGCAGATCTCTCACTCATGACCAAACCCAACCAAACCATTCCATCAACTACCTTACAATCACAAACAGCACCTCTCATCATCCACCACACCCACCCCATCCCAAGCAGATCTCTCACTCATGACCAAACCCAACCAAACCATTCCATCTAACTACCTTACAATCACAAACACCACCTCTCATCATCCACCACACCCACCCCATCCCAAGCAGATCTCTCACTCATGACCAAACCCAACCAAACCATTCCATCTGACTACCTTACAATCACAAACACCACCTCTCATCATCTACCACACCCACCCCATCCCAAGCAAATCTCTCACTCATGACCAAACCCAACCAAACCATTCCATCTAACTACCTTACAATCACAAACACCTCTCATCATCCACCACACCCACCCCATCACATGCAGATCTCACTCATGACCGAACCCAACCAAACCATTCCATCTAACTACCTTACAATCACAAACAACACCTCTCATCATCCACCACACCCACCCCATCCCAAGCAGATCTCTCACTCATGACCAAACCCAACCAAACCATTCCATCTAACTACCTTACAATCACAAACAACACCTCTCATCATCCACCACACCCACCCCATCCCAAGCAGATCTCTCACTCATGACCAAACCCAACCAAACCATTCCATCAACTACCTTACAATCACAAACAGCACCTCTCATCATCCACCACACCCACCCCATCCCAAGCAGATCTCTCACTCATGACCAAACCCAACCAAACCATTCCATCTAACTACCTTACAATCACAAACAACACCTCTCATCATCCGCCACACCCACCCCATCCCAAGCAGATCTCTCACTCATGACCAAACCCAACCAAACCATTCCATCTAACTACCTTACAATCACAAACACCACCTCTCATCATCCACCACACCCACCCCATCCCAAGCAGATCTCTCACTCATGACCAAACCCAACCAAACCATTCCATCTGACTACCTTACAATCACAAACACCACCTCTCATCATCTACCACACCCACCCCATCCCAAGCAAATCTCTCACTCATGACCAAACCCAACCAAACCATTCCATCTAACTACCTTACAATCACAAACACCTCTCATCATCCACCACACCCACCCCATCACATGCAGATCTCACTCATGACCGAACCCAACCAAACCATTCCATCTAACTACCTTACAATCACAAACAACACCTCTCATCATCCACCACACCCACCCCATCCCAAGCAGATCTCTCACTCATGACCAAACCCAACCAAACCATTCCATCTAACTACCTTACAATCACAAACAACACCTCTCATCATCCACCACACCCACCCCATCCCAAGCAGATCTCTCACTCATGACCAAACCCAACCAAACCATTCCATCAACTACCTTACAATCACAAACAGCACCTCTCATCATCCACCACACCCACCCCATCCCAAGCAGATCTCTCACTCATGACCAAACCCAACCAAACCATTCCATCTAACTACCTTACAATCACAAACAACACCTCTCATCATCCGCCACACCCACCCCATCCCAAGCAGATCTCTCACTCATGACCAAACCCAACCAAACCATTCCATCTAACTACCTTACAATCACAAACAACACCTCTCATCATCCACCACACCCACCCCATCCCAAGCAGATCTCTCACTCATGACCAAACCCAACCAAACCATTCCATCTAACTACCTTACAATCACAAACAACACCTCTCATCATCCACCACACCCACCCCATCCAAGCAGATCTCTCACTCATGACCAAACCCAACCAAACCATTCCATCTAACTACCTTACAATCACAATCAACACCTCTCATCATCCACCACACCCACCCCATCCCAAGCAGATCTCTTACTCATGACCAAACCCAACCAAACCATTCCATCTAACTACCTTACAATCACAAACACCTCTCATCATCCACCACACCCACCCATCCCAAGCAGATCTCTCACTCATGACCAAACCCAACCAAACCATTCCATCTAACTACCTTACAATCACAAACAACACCTCTCATCATCCACCACACCCACCCCATCCCAAGCAGATCTCTTACTCATGACCAAACCCAACCAAACCATTCCATCTAACTACCTTACAATCACAAACACCTCTCATCATCCACCACACCCACCCATCCCAAGCAGATCTCTCACTCATGACCAAACCCAACCAAACCATTCCATCTAACTACCTTACAATCACAAACAACACCTCTCATCATCCACCACACCCACCCCACCCCACCCCAAGCAGATCTCCCACGCATGACCAAACCCAACCAAACCATTCCATCTAACTACCTTACAATCACAAACAACACCTCTCATCATCCACCACACCCACCCCATCCCAAGCAGATCTCTCACTCATGACCAAACCCAACCAAACCATTCCATCTAACTACCTTACAATCACAAACAACACCTCTCATCATCCACCACACCCACCCCATCCCAAGCAGATCTTTCACTCATGACCGAACCCAACCAAACCATTCCATCTAACTACCTTACAATCACAAACAACACCTCTCATCATCCACCACACCCACCCCATCCCAAGCAGATCTCTCACTCATGACCGAACCCAACCAAACCATTCCATCTAACTACCTTACAATCACAAACACCACCTGTCATCATCCACCACACCCACCCCATCCCAAGCAGATCTCTCACTCATGACCGAACCCAACAAAACCATGCCCAAACTATCCAAACCCACAAACATACACATCTCATCATCCACCACACCCACCCCATCCCAAGCAGATCTTTCACCATGCCCAAACTACCCAAACTCACATACATACACCTCTTACTATTGCTCCTAGGTGTATCCACCCTCCCACTGCTGACTTCCATCACCAGCCACCAAAAACAACTTAATTTTATCCACATACCAAGAAAACCTACTTCCACTAACATTATTACAACACAACCTTTTACTCAACTAGTCCCATATCACTACCAAACCTTATTTATTCACCACTATGCACACAGATTACAGTCATCACACTATCAGTCCCAAACAAGTATAAAGAACTTTAAGACCCTAAACAAACTACTCAAACTCTATTTTTACCTCAGAACCTAACTCATTAGCTGTAGTGATATACACCCAAACCCAGGCCCACAAAATCTAGGAGCCCCAACCCTCAACCTGAATTATACCCTACTCCACCAAAACAAATCCACGCTCCTCATTTTAAATTTAAATGTCAGAAGTATATTAAACAAAGTCCATGACCTTCATGCACTATTCTCCTTTTAACAACCTAAGATAGTCGTACTAACAGACACTTGGCTTAAACCAGGCAACCACAACAATGAAATCACTCCACCAGTTTACAATATAATTCGTAGTGATAGAATAGGCAAAAATGGGGGGGGGGGGTTGCTATAGTGTATAAATCTCACCTCATCCTTGAGAAAGTAGACATAACAACCCCAGACCTCAATAAAGTTGAACTCACGCTAACAAAAATAAAACTTAATGATAGTAAACACATTAATATCATGGGATGCTACATCCCTCCAAGCAACAATATCCCCATTACAGAAAAACTCCTAGAATGGATATTTAACTACCTCCCCCAGGAAAGCATAGTATTAGTAGACCTTAATACTGACTGGCAAAACTGTTCCAGTCATAACTCACTCTCCCATATTAACCTACATGGCCTAATCTAACTCATCTCTTCCCCTACAAGAACAGACAAGAGAACCAAACACCAATCCACTCTAGATTGGATACTCGTATCCCACCCATCACTGATATCCCTAAGTGACCACCAAGGCACATTCTTACTCAGATCAAAATCACCACAACTGACCCAAATATTTATGTGCCTTATTAGAAACAAAAGACACTTTAACCACTCCAACTTTATAAGTGACCTAAAAATGTGCAACTGGACCTCCCTAAAAACCTACCTCTTGATGAAGCTGTACCTTCTTAAACACACTTAACCATCACGCCCCCTCCAGAACAACAATAATTAAAACTAAATATGCCCCCTGGTTAACATCAGACACAAAATCCCTCCTCAAAAAAAGAAACAAGGCCTGGACCAACTACCTCAACAGTAAATCCCAATTGAACAAACAAATATACGTTGAACTGCGTAACAAAGCCAAAAAACTCACCAAAACAGAAAAAAAAAACATCTTACTACCAAAAGTTACAGGATAAGCACAGGAACAACCCAAAAAAATTTTGGGCAGGAATTAACTCTATTCTACAACTAGGTAAAACAACTATCCCACCCCCAAAAATAGATAACCAAGAAGACATTCCCACTCAATTTAATAAATACTTTACAGAAACCATCCAGACCCTTGCAACAACCAACCTATGACAAAATCCCCACCCTTGCAAATCCACCCTCACTCCAACTAACAATTGCCCCAAGTTCATCTTCCACCCAGAACTAACCAAATCCATTGAAAAACTACTCTGCTCAAACCAACGCCTCTAGCTGCAGATAAATTACCCACTGAATACCTCCACCTGGCTGCAGACGCCATATCAAATCCTGTCTCCATCCTAATTAACAGATCCCTCTCCGAGTGTATAGTACCCAAGCTATGGAAAAGATCACATATCATCCCTCTACATAAAGGGGGAACCTACCTTAAACTCAATAACAACCACCCTATAGCCATACTATCCCCCCTTTATCTAATTTCTAATTTATCTAATTTTTTTAGAGAGGGTAATACACAAGCAACTAATGAAATATCTCCTAGAAAATAATCTAATAGCAACACAACAACATGGCTTTAGACCCTTCCATAGCACCACCACCGCACTAACAGAATTCACCAACATTGTCAATACTCACAGAAACAACGGACTCCTTGTATCTGCCACCTTCCTTGACCTGTCCAAAGCATTTAATATGGTTAACCACAATAAACTCCTTCTTTCACTAGCAACTCTAAACCTTACCACCCCCTGCCATCTCCTGGTTCAAAAAACTACCTAGAGGGAAGGAAACAAGCTGTTATGTGGCAAAACCAACTCCCCCCTCCCTACCAGTCTCCCTAGGAGTACCTCAAGGCTCCATACTGGGATCACTTCTTTTTACCCTCTTCACCAATCAGCTCCCAAACAGTATTCCTAAAGCCTCAATAGTGCAATATGCAGATGATACCACCATAATATGTGCAGCCACATCAATTGACATCCTTCACTCCCTAACACAAGAATACTTTTCCGTAGCAGAAACTTGGATTACAAACCAAAGGCTCATTCTGAACCCAAGTAAAACAAAGCTAGTATTCTTTAGCTCCCACACAGCCACACCTCCCTCTGATTCTTTCTTCATCTCCTCCTTTAACAAGACCACAATCACCCCCACAAATCATACCAAACTCTTAGGGGTTGAAATAGATAGTCACCTTTGATAGTCAGTCTTTGATCTGAAGAAGCTAAACTTAGTGAAAGCGCTCATCTTTTCAATAAATCTTGTGCTGATTACTTCGTTTCATTTGGATTTACTTTGAGTTTGGTTCGTTCGAAAAAGGAGAGCACGTCTCACTCGTTTCACCGCTTGTTCCGAATATATGGTTTTATCTTTTAGTTACACAAGTTAACAAGCGTGCTGCAGGCTAGTAACCAGGAACTTTATTCACTCTTAGATAGTCACCTTAGATTTGATCTACATATTTATATAACCATAAAAATGCGCATAAAAAACTTGGCCTACTATATCACAATAAAAAATTCCTCACTGACCACTCCAAAACTACAATAGCGAGAACTCATCTACTATCCACCCTACTTTATACCTCCCCTGTGCTTACAAATCACCACAAATTTGACCTAAGCAAACTTAATAGTTGTTATAATAAGATAGCCAAATTTGCTACAACCTCTCCCATCAGAACACATCACTGTGAATGCCTAAAAAAACTCAATTGGCTAGAACTACCACTACTACTTCAACTCAATCAACTATCACTAGCCTACAAAATAATACATAACTCGATAACACTCCAGCCCTACAAAATCTTTTGCAACCCTATACAACCACCAGGCCCTTGAGGTCTAGCACACAACACCTCCTCAAAGTAACCGAATATAACAATGAAGCTGGTAAGTCTGTCTACAGCCACTGTACATCAAAAACCTGGAACTCCCTTCCTGCCTACATAACTGACAACAAATCCCCATCACAGTTCAAGAAACTTGTTAAAACTCACTTTTTGAATAATCGACTGTGCTCCTGCATCTCCCCTGGCTAATGTCTCATTAGAACACTTCACCTAACTTAAGTAACTCTGCTAAGCCAACCAATCATAGTACTGTACCCACTTAGAACTATTAATCTACTGCTCATCTTATCTCTCCAGGAGTTCGGGAAAACTGCCCCAGCAATGATGAGCTCTCCATAAGCAACTAAAACCAGGAGAAGGCATATTGTGAATCAATTTGTTATCCTTCTCAACTAAAACCAGGAGAAGACATATTGTGAATCAATTTGTTATCCTTCTCAACTATAGTGAGCATCATCTGCTCACTTGGAGCCTTATTCTACATCTCTCTCCTTTTACTCTGATAGTTAATCTATCACAGGAATCCTAAACTTAAGAATATCATCTAAAATTGAATATTATACTGTAGAGAACAAATGTATCCTACCTGTTAGTTAATATGCATGTAAAAGTCTCTTCAATGGAAATTATACGTCAAAAGTCTGTCCTTAAAACTATGTTTTGTAAAAAATTGTTCTCTTGGAGGTTTTCTCCCCTGGCCTTCACAGAAAATGGACTTGTAATCCAGTTGGACTCTCCCAGTCAACAAATGTAAAATAAAATAAATACATAATAAATACAATTCACTTTGGATTTAATGACACTAAAGGCTGTGGATCTAGGTGATGGGCTGGGGCAGGCATTATTTCCTGTCAAAGCTATTTGGGAATTATGTAACTTATCCAATTTGCTGGAGGTATTAGCTAATAACACCTCTGTGCCCATTAAAGGCACTACTTTGGAGATGACCATGATGTGCATGTTCATTCTCCAGATGTGCATGTTCATTCTCCAGATGTGCATGGTCCTTGATTACCTGTTGGCTGCATATCATGAGATTTGTGGTTTGATTGGAGCTGAGAGCTCTAGTTATAGGGTCTATATCATAATGTCAAAGTCTGACAACTTCAAAGCACTAAACTTCTAATTTGAAAGTTCAAAGTTTAAAAACGTTGAAATGTATAACGGAGATCACCATAGAGGGCGGGAAGGGAAGATTTCCCTTTACTGCACTGTAGTGCGATCACAGAGTTGATATTTTTAAGTAGCAGGGGTTGTGGGTGGTGCAGGGGGCTTGCCCCCCTGCATAGAGCGTTTTTTTTTTTTTTTTGTTCTTTTGGGTTTTAAGTTTTTTTTTTGACATTCGATGTTTTAACAGTTCGAACATTCAAGTTTGACCTTAAGTGCTTTGAAGTTGTCAGACTTTGATAATCTGATATAGACCCTAGCTATATACCAGATAAAAGTAAAGTAACAAAACTCATTTTCAGGTTATGAGTGAGTCAATGACAAAGGTAAATGAATTCGGTAACACCTCATAGACAAATTGGATTGCAAATGTATTTACTGGTTTTAGGGTAAACTATTTTAAAATACGTTTTGGTAGCTGGATTGATTTTGAAAATATTAATCACAGAGTATCACTTTAGACTGTGAATTACAAAAGCTCTAATGGGGAGTGGCACAAATCCAATTTATTTGAAATACATTACAGTGGTTAGTACTAATGATATAATACATTTGTAAGGTAATTGTTGCTTGTCTGGTCAGAATAAAACAGACAAACATTTGTGGGTTCAGTTCAAGCAGCTTTATTTAACACAAACACATCAAAAATATTAGGCTTTGTAACTTAGAAAAAATTATAAACAGACTGATTACCGCAGTCATAATTGTTAACACTCTGGCTGTTCTCTCAAAATGGCACTGCTGCCTGCATGTGCTCTGTATTTATATGCACATGCTATATCTGGAAATGCTTTTTAAAGGTACATATACACACTCTGATCTACATCCTCCATCTTTGAGAAGTAGTCCTTAGATGAAATGCCAGTATTCAGTGCTGTTGTTGTTGTCTTTTGGCTTTTCCCGGTTAGGGGTCGCCACAGTGGAACTCCGGTCTGCTAATGATTGGCAGTAGATTTTTGACGAACACCAAGGTGCCAGCTCAACGTTCAACCTTCAACGAAGGCACACCCATTTACACATGTCTTTCAAATGCCCACCCAACTGCGGGGAGCACATGCAGACTCCACACAAAAGGCACTCCCCGCACTCCAGCCGAGAATCGAATGAGAGAACCTCTTGCTGTGAGGCAACAATGCTACCGCTGCACCACCACGGATGTCATGCAATTTAAAGAAATGATCTTTTGAAATTCTGTGAGGCTGCCAGCCCAGCTATCTGGAATTTTGTAAATAATCTTATGTCATTTGTGAATATTAATATGATCCATAGGCTTGTCTTATGAATGCAAGAGAACTAGATGTTATGTGTATATTAAACTACTTTTGCAGAAGTGTGTGTTGAATAGTATGTTCTGTACTGAGCTTCAAGAATGTAACCACAGTGTACCCTACTGGAAAAGAACAGCATTAACTTGCAAACTCTGAAAATAAGTGAATTGTTTTATGATTGTCTTTATCTGCCAGTTTCACTGAAGGAGACAGGATGTCTATAGCTATAGGTTTCTTTCTATTGCCTGAAACAGAAATAATTACTAGGTTTCAAATGTAAAAGTGTAATTGTTTTATGACTTCCAGTTCTAAGCAAACTTCTGAAAGATATGTACTTCTCCCATAGAGATGCTAAAGTTTCTGTTAGCCTGAGAACTGAAGGCATGTGACAAAGAGTGATGTCATCCCAACTACCCAGCAGTAATGTGTATTATTAAATCAAGAACTATCTCAGAGAGGTAATCTGTGCATTTTGTATTTGTCTTTGGACCTAGAAACATCTTCTCATCAGCACTTGCCTTGTTAATAGTAAGTAACCAAGGTACACTAATCTCTCTTAGATATACAGTATTAACTCTGCTCTTATTTCTATACTTTACCCAACTTATTTACTAGAGGCATACACACTGTACTGTTTATCTATCTACCTTGGTGTATTTCACTCATTCTTATATTCCTCCTGTGGTTTCATTGGATTTCTTTTATTTTTTGTGCATTACATCATTATACTTTGTAAATTTGTATGAAGACTCTTGTGATGTCTCTTTGCTTTTTTCTTGTTTATATTTCATATTATTATTATTATTATTACTGTTGCATTGTTATTTTGTTTTTCTCAGTATTGGAGCTTTTCTCCCCAGGCCTCTGCTGAAAATGGGCTCTCCACGGCCCAGCAGACTTTTCCGGTAAACAAATGTCATCAAACAAATAAATAAATAGATAGGAATATAGTAAAGATTAGTTTAGATGTTTTCTGTATTTATGTGAGACTGTCCTGCTCTGTTGTTTTAAAATATTTCCTGTGATTCTGACCTCTGAAGTCATTGTGCTAAGTTATTGAATATTGTCTTGTTCTTTTATTATTTATTATTAAATATATTTAAACCTTTTAATTGTGACTGGTTTGTTTAGAGATATTTAAGCTCTTAAAGTACTTGCATATGTATTTGGTGACACTGTACAGGCCAATCTTAAATAGCCTTGCAAGTCTTGGTCACCCTTACCATTTTGATAATAGTAACATCACACAGTAGGATTGGTCACCCTTTTGGAAGGGCCTTATAGTAGCTGATAAAGATCTGATTGGTGGCAGTGATAACTACCTTTTAGTCTGGGCAGAAGGGGGCATATTTAGTAAACCTGCACCAGCCTTTCCCAGGAATGTGTGTGTGTTTGCATATAAATCAAATTTTAAAGTGTGTGCCACCTACTTGGGCAGGGACATGAAGCACTGGTTGGACAGAGAGGGTGCTGGAGGTTTTGACTTGACCTCTCGGCTGAGATCCTAACCCTACAGCTGTGCCAGTGGGGAGTCTTACTGGGGATTTGGAAAGAGATAGGGAGAAACCAGGCCCAGACTGACTGTGATCTTTGTGTGTTCTTAAGAGAAACTGTACTTTACTGTGTGTGTACTTGTCATCCTCCCAATGTGCACGTCCCTTACTGGTGCTAGTGGTGAGGACTGAGGCTCCTTGATTACTGGGCCAGTGTAGGGATGTCACACATGCAATTATACAGAACTAATTATTTGACATGCAATCATGCAAAATCAGACAGATATAAAGCAACTGTCCATGTTGCTGTGTATTTTACACTAGGTCCAGAAATATGACCTTACCGTGTAGCATAAAAGTCAGAATTGGATCTAACAATGCGAACTGTCTTCAAGGAATGTTCAACTTTGGAGACAACTGGGACATCATCAGTAATAGGAATGGATACTGCAACATGTTCTTCGGTATGAACATTCTAAGGGTTGCTCAGAGATCTACAGTTTGTATCACAGGTACAATGCTTCAATATAGTTTCTGATACAGGACAAAGATGTCTGGATTTTTCCTGTACTCTCTACCCTCAGATTCCACTAAGTAGGATCTTGGCTAGGTACATATACCTCTCATTTGACCAATTCGATCAAAGCCTTTCACCATTTGCATCCTCACTGTTTCTCCTTCTTTTACCGGACAAAGAAATCTGCTTGTTTTATTATAGCTGGACTTCTGAGAAGAATGCTCATTAAAAAGCTGGTCTTTGAATGCTCTGTTGTTTTAGCATTAGGCACCAAAAAAACTAGAAGTGATAGGTAAGGTTGTTCTGGTTTGCCTCGATAGAAGTCTTTGAGCAGGCAAGCCAAGTAGGTTGTCACGGGGTATATTTCTGAGATTAAGTAAATTCAAGAAGATATCAGTATCGTCACACTTTGACCTCTCCAGTAATTGCTTTGCACTCTGTACTGCACATTCAGCAAAGCTGTTTGACTGTGGATATTCAGGACTGCTAGTAACATGGATAAAGTCCCACTCTTTAGCAAATCTCTGAAACAATTGACTGGCAAACTGAAAACCATTGTCAGAAATAACTTTGCGTGGATTACCATGGACTGAGAAATAATGTTTCATCTTAGTAATAACAGCACTGGACGTTAGGTTAGGTAGCAAAGTCATCTCAAACCAGTTAGAATACGAGTCTACCATCACTAAGTAATTTTGACTGTTCCACTCAAATATGTCAGTTGCTACTGTTGACCAAGGTAGTTCATAAATTTGGCTTAGCTGAAGTGGTTCTTTTTGCAAATGTGGCTTAGTACTGTTGCACACTGAACAAGAAAAAAACACTTTATCAATAGCTTTTGCTAGAGAAGGTCAAAATACAAGTCATCTCACCCTTCTTTTTGGTAGAAATGGAACCTGGGTGGCCACAATGCAAAATCTGAATGTATTCACGCTGTAAGAAGTAGACACAATAACTACTGGACCTGTGAAACTGATACCATCTTCCATCAGCATCTCATCTCTGTATGAAAAGTAAGGTTGTACTTCTGGAAGTACACTGGATTGTTTTGATGGCTGTCCTACATTAATGAAGTGGTTGAGCTTTTGCAAAATGGGATCAGTCTTTGTATGATCTTTCAGCTCATCAAGTCTTGTGATAGAAAAGCTACGGACTTCCATGACATCAAAGTCAAAATTATCTGCATCAAGCTGTTCCGTGGTATTTCTGGGTGATCTGGATAAGTTATCAGCCAGATAAAGAAGTTTGCCCTTTGGATAGACCGTTTTGAAATTATACTTTTGTAATTTGAGCATCATTCTTTGTAGTCTTGCTGGAACTGAATGCATAGGCTTCTTTAAAATGGTGACTAGAGGTTGTTGGTCAGTTTCTGTCTGGATAACTTGGCCATAAACATAATCATGGAACTTCAAACAGGGGAACACGGTTGCCAAAAGTTACTTCTCAATCTGAGCACACTGCATCTCGGTTTGGGTAGGAGTTCTAGATACATAGGCAACAGTCTGCCCTCTTGAAGAATAACTGCACCAACACCGAACTTTGAAACATCACAAGAACTGCTGTTTTGTGGGCATCATAGTATCCTAATGTAGGCAGGTTAGCAATTTGCTGTTTGATGTTGTCATATACTCTCTGGTGTTGTTCTAACCATGAATATTCAACATTTTGCATGTCAGCTCTCTTAAAGGCACTGAATAGTCACTAAAGTCAGGGATAAATTTGCCTAATAGTTAACCATACTAAGAAAATGCTGTAGGGCATGGACATTATCTGGAGCTGGCATCTCAAGAATAGCTGCTTGCTTAGAAGGATCTGGTCATAAGCCTGTACTAGTAAATAAATTACCTACATAAATAACTGCTAGTAATCTGAATTTGCACTTCAGAGGACTGAGCTTCAAATTCACTTGACACGTTCTGTCCAGAACTTTCCTGAGGTTTGTGTCATGTTCTGCTTCAACACTAACTCCAAATAGTAAATCATCAACTATTACTGCACAAGGGTTGCCTGAGAAAATTTGCTCCATTGCATGCTGAAAGACTTCACTGGCAGAATTTATACCAAAAAGCATCCTGATGAATCTGTATCTACCAATATGGTACTAAACATAGTCAGTAGTGAAGATTTGCGATCAAGCATCAATTGCCAAAATAAACTCTTTGCATCTAAGACAGAAAAAACAATGGCATTTGGCATGACGGTTGCAATCTCCTCGACTGCCTTGTTCAAGTCTCTTTGGTCAATGCATATTCTGATTTCATCTGAATTTTTCTTATGAGCAGCTACAATAGAAGACACCCACTCAGTTAGTTTTGTGACTGGACAAATCACACCTCGCTGCACCATTTTGTCTATCCTGACCTTGACTTCATTATGCATAGCTACTGGAAGCCTTCTCATTGGTCTGACCACTGGAATGACCACTGGGTCTACTTTCATGGAATTCACAACTGGAAGTTTACCTAGCTTGTCATCAAACACATCAACATACTCTGAGAAAATAGCATCTGTAAAGGGGGAACTGGGACGTGTTACACGATGGACTGCTTTGGTTAAAGAAAGCAGTTTCATTCTCAAACTGTCTCTGAGACCTAATGACTGCACAGGTCCTCAGACTACATAAAACTGTAAGCTGTAACTGTTTCCAGATGAATAGAATGAAAGCTTTACTGAGCCCTCGGTTTGAATCTCTTCACCTGCATAAGCAAAAAGCTTTGCACAACTGGCCAAATTAAATTGCTTACCAGCTCTCACTTTAGCAAATGTTCCTGCTGACATCACATTACACTTTGAACCACTGTTTACTTTGATCTCTGTGGGCTTACTATTGATCAGGACAGTACAAAATACTTCATTCTTTTCAAACAAATCTTCTGCATTAGCCTTTTCACTGACCACTGATTCACCATCTACACAGAAAGTAGGGTTGCAGCTTTCTACATGATAAACTTGCTTTTTTGAGTGACGTTTCTTAATAACTGAATGAGGTTTGCTTGATTTACAAAACTTTTGAAAATGGTTCTATTTTTTATTACACTTGTGGCATTGCTGACCAAATGCTAAGCACTTCTTTCTTTTAGACTCATGGTTGAAATCCACAGTTAGGACAGTTAACAATAAGACTTGACTTGGGTTGACCCAAGTAAAGTAAAAAAGAAAGAAAAAAACTTTCTTTACACTGCTAGCAGGGGGGCTCTGCCCCCCCCTGCACCAGCCGTGGGGGCTCCACCCCCACACCCCCAATAACTTTAATATACCAAATCCAAGATTGCACTACAGTGCAGGAATGGAAATCTTTCCATTCCACACTGTACTGAGATGCCGGTTCCGCATTGTCGACATTTTAAATGTCGATCATATTGTGCCAGCCATATGACTGTTGGCATTTTGAAATTTTAGCAATGTGAAGGGGACCCCTATATATATATATATATATATATATATATATATATATATATATATATATATATATATTTATTTATCTATATATATATATATAAATATATATATATATATATATATATATATATGTGTGTGTGTGTGTGTGTGTATAATTACTTATGAGTATGTGCACACTTTAGTTGTTTTGAAGTTGTTGAACAGGGGTGTATGATTTTAGATGTCTGCTATATAAAGCTTCAGTTGTAATGGTTGTACTGTCACACTGATTATGCCCGGGGGTGAAACCAGTATGTGTTTTGATAAATTGTTCCCCTAAATGTTGCCGGGACACTTCCTTGTACATCTTCTTTCTGCTGTGTACTTCTGATTAAAGAAGTTTTATGCATTTTAAGTGCTGGACTATTTTTTATTTATGTAGAAGAAATATATGTGGTGGACCTTGAGTTGAGGTGTATTTGGTTTAGTCCGTACACTTTGTGCATGCACCAGGAGTTGTTGGGTAGCTGTTGTATGACTGGGTGCTGTGTGCTGCCAGTGTAATAGGCCCTGTATCGTGGGGTAGATGTTGGGATTTTCGGTGTATTTATTATCGCAGCTGGAGGTGATCTTCATTCATTTATAGTGAATCTGGCTCTGTATAAAAAGATGTTTCATGTTTTAGGAGCAGAAACATTTCTAATGGGATGGGAAGAAGTATAAAAGTGAGTCGCACTTCTGAAATGCGATGGGTGTTTCAGGAACTGGCTGTTACTATGGAAAAACTGTGTTCCAAAGTATGGCATATTATACTCCAAAATACGTATTTAGGGTCTGAGATTGCACCACGAGGACTCAGAGTATATGTTGAACTTGGTATGGGTTTCCTAAAGGCATATTTAGGAGCTGAGATTTCACCACAGGGACTCAGAGTATATGTTGAACCTGGCATGGGTCTACTAAAGGTGTATTAAGAGGTTGAAAATGCACCACGGGGACTCAGAGTATATGTTGAACCTGGTATGTGTCTCCTTAAGGTGTATTTAGGGGCTAAGATTGCACCACGAGGGCTCAGAGTATATGTTAAACCTGCTATGGGACTACTAAAGGTGTATTTAGGGGTTGAGATTGCACCACGGGGACGCAGAGTATATGTTGAACCTGTTATAGGTCACCTAAATGTCTATTTAGGGTCTGAGATTGCACCACGAGAACTTAGAGTATATGTTGAACCTAGTATGGGTCTACTAAAGGCATATTTAGCATCTGAGATTGCAGCATGAGGACTCAGAGTATATGTCGAACCTGGTATGGGTCTCCTAAAGGTGTATTTAGGGGCTGAGATTGCAGCAAGTGGACTCAGAGTATATGTTGAACCTGGTATGGGTCTCCTAAAGGTGAATTTAGGGGCTGAGATTGCACCACGAGGACTCAGAGTATATGTTGAAACTGGTATAGGTCACTTCAAGGAGTTTTTAGGGGCTGTGATTGCACCACGAGGACCCAGTGTACATGTTGAACGTGGTGTGGGTCTTCTAAATGTGTATTTAGGGGCTGAGATTGCAACACGAGGTCTCAGAGTATATGTTGAATATAGTATGGGTCTCGTAAAGGAGAATTTAGGGGCTGATATTGCACCACGAGGACTCAGAGTATATGTAGAACTTGGTATGGTTCTCCTAAAGGCGTATTTAGGGGTTGAGATTGCACCACGTGGACGCAGAGTTTATGTTGCACCTGGTATGGGTCTCCTAAATGCGTACTTAGGGGCTGAGATTGCAGCAGGAGGACTCAGAGTATATGTAGAACTTGGTATGGTTCTCCTACAGGCGTATTTAGGGGTTGAGATTGCACCACGTGGACGCAGAGTATATGTTGAACCTGGTATGGGTCTCCTAAACGCGTATACAGAGCTGAGATTGCACCACGAGGATTGGGTCTACTAAAGACGTATTTAGGGGTCGAGACTGCACCATGACGTGAACTTGGTATGGGTCTCCTAAATTTGTATTTAGGGGCAGAGATTGCACCACGAGGACTCAGAGTATATGTTGAACCTGGTATGGGTCTCCTAAAGGTGTATATAGGGGTTGAGATTGCATCACGAGGACTCAGAGTATATTCAGAACTTGGTATGGGTCTCCTAAAGGCGTATTTAGGGGTTGAGATTGCATCACGAGGACGCAGAGTATATGTTGAACCTGGTATGGGTTTCCTAAAGGCATATTTAGGGGCTGAGATTTCACCACAGGGACTCAGAGTATATGTTTAACCTGGCATGGGTCTACTAAAGGTGTATTTAGGGGTTGAGATTGCACCACGGGGACTCAGAGTATATGTTGAACCTCGTATGGGTCTCCCTAAGGTGTATTTAGGGGCTGAGATTGTACCACGAGGGCTCAGAGTATATGTTGAACCTGTTATGGGTCTACTAAAGGTGTATTTAGGGATTGAGATTGCACCACGGGGATGCAGAGTATATGTTGAACCTGGTATGGGTCCCCTAAAGGCCTATTTAGGGTCTGCGATTGCACCACGAGAACTTAGAGTATATGTTGAACCTAGTATGGGTCTACTAAAGGCATATTTGCCTCTGAGATTGCAGCACGAGGACTCAGAGTATATGTCGAACCTGGTATGGGTCTCCAAAAGGTGTATTTAGTGGCTGAAATTGCACTATGAGGACTCAGAGTATATGTTGAACCTGGTATGGGTCTCCTAAAGGTGTATTTAGGGGCTGAGATTGCAGAAAGTGGACTCAGAGTATATGTTGAACCTGGTATGGGACCCTAAAGGCATATTTAGGGTCTGAGATTGCACCACGAGGATTCAGAGTGTATGTTGAACTTGTTATGGGTTTCCTAAAGGTGAATTTAGAGGCTGAGATTACACCACCAGGACTCAGAGTATATGTTGAACTTGGTAAGGGACTCCTAAAGGCATATCTAGGGACTGAGACTGAGCCACAGGGATGCAGAGTATATGTTGAACCTGGTATGGGTCTCCTCAAGGAGTTTTTAGGAGCTGAGATTGCACCATGAGGACTTAGAGTATATGTTGAACCTGGAATGGGTCTCCTAAAGGCGTATTTAGGGGCTGAGATTGCACCACAAGGACTTAGAGTATATGTTGAACCTGGTATGGTTCCTCTAAATGTGTATTTAGGGGCTGAGATTGCAACACGAGGTCTCAGAGTATATGTTGAATATGGTATGGGTCTCGTAAAGGAGTATTTAGGGGCTGATATTGCACCATGAGGACTCAGAGTATATGTAAAACTTGTTATGGTTCTCCTAAAGGCGTATTTAGGGGTTGAGATTGCACCACGTGGACGCAGAGTTTATGTTGCACCTGGTATGGATCTCTTAAATGCGTACTTAGGGGCTGAGATTGCAGCAGGAGGACTCAGAGTATATGTTGAACCTGGTATGGGTCTCCTAAACGCGTATACAGAGCTGAGATTGCACCACGAGGATTGGGTCTACTAAAGACGTATTTAGGGGTCGAGATTGCACCATGATGTGAACTTGGTATGGGTCTCCTAAATTTGTATTTAGGGTCAGAGATTGCACCACGAGGACTCAGAGTATATGTTGAACCTGGTATGGGTCTCCTAAAGGTATATATAGGGGTTGAGATTGCACCATGAGGACGCAGAGTATATGTTGAACCTGGTATGGGTCTCCTAAAGGCATATTTAACGGCTGAGATTGCACCACAAGGACTCAGAGTATATGTTGAACCTGGTATGGTTCCTCTAAATGTGTATTTAGGGACTGAGATTGCAAAACGAGGTCTCAGAGTATATGTTGAATATGGTATGGGTCTCGTAAAGGAGTATTTAGGGGCTGATATTGCACCACGAGGACTCAGAGTATATGTAGAACTTGGTATGGTTCTCCTAAAGGCATATTTAGGGGTTGAGATTGCACCACAGGGATTCAGACTATATGATGAACCAGGTATGGGTCTCTTAAAGGCATATTTAGGGGCTGAGATTGCACCTTGAGGACTCAGAGTATATGCTGAACTTGGCATGGGTCTCCTAAACGCATATATAGGGGTTGAGATTGCACCACGAGGACGCAGAGTATATGTTAAACCTGGTATGGGTCTCCTAAAGGCATATTTAGCGGCTGAGATTGCACCACGAGGACTCAGAGTATATGTTGAACCTGGTATGGGACCCTAAAGGCATATTTAGGGTCTGAGATTGCACCACGAGGATTCAGAGTGTATGTTGAACTTGGTAAGGGTCTCCTAAAGGCATATTTAGGGATTGAGACTGAGCCACAGGGATGCAGAGTATATGTTGAACCTGGTATGGGTCTCCTCAAGGAGTTTTTAGGGACTGAGATTGCACCATGAGGACTTAGAGCATATGTTGAACCTGGAATGGGTCTCCTAAAGGCGTATTTAGGGGCTGAGATTGCACCACAAGGACTCAGAGTATATGTTGAACCTGGTATGGTTCCTGTAAATGTGTATTTAGGGGCTGAGATTGCAACATGAGGTCTCAGAGTATATGTTGAATATGGTATGGGTCTCGTAAAGGAGTATTTAGGGGCTGATATTGCACCACGAGGACTCAGAGTATATGTAGAACTTGGTATGGTTTTCCTAAAGGCGTATTTAGGGGTTGAGATTGCACCACGTGGATGCAGAGTATATGTTGAACCTGGTATGGGTCTCCTAAAGGTAGATATAGGGGCTTGGATTGTACCACGAGGACTCAGAATATATGTTGACCCTTGTATTTGTCTCCTAAAGGCATATTTAAGGGCTGAGATTGCACCACGAGGACTCAGAATATATGCTGAACCTGGTATGGGTCTCTTAAAGGAGTATTTAGGGGTTAAGATTGAATCACGGGGATGCAGAGTATATGTTGAACCTGGTATGTGTCTACTAAAAGTGTATTTAGGGGTTGAGATTGCACCATGAGGACTCAGAATATATGATGAACCTGGTATGGGTCTCCAGAAGGTGTATTTAGTGGTTGGGATTGCACCACGAGGACTCAGAGTATATGGTGAACCTAGTATGTGTCTCCTAAAGGTGTATTTAGGGGCTGAGATTGCAGCACGATGACTCAGAGTATATGTTGAACCATGTATGGGTCTCCTAAAGGAGGATATAGGGGTTGAGATTACACCACAGGGACTCAGAGTATAGGTTAAACCTGGTATGGGTCTATGAAAAGAGTATTTAGGGGTTGTGATTGCACCAAGAGGACTCAGACTATATGTTGAACCTGGTATGGGTCTCCTAATGGTGAATTTAAGGGTTGAGATTGCAAAACGAGGACCCAGAGTACATTTTGTACATGGTATGTGTCTTCTAAAGGTGTATTTAGGGGCTGCGATTGCACCATGAGGATTCGGTCTACTAAAGGCGTATTTAGGGGTCGAGATTGCACCACGAGGACTCAGAGTATATGTTGAACCTGGTATGGGTCTACGAAAAGAGTATTTAGGGGTTGAGATTGCACCACGAGGACTCAGACTATATATTGAACCTGGTATGGGTCTCCTAAAGGTGAATTTAGGGGCTGAGATTGTACCACGAGGACTCAAAGTATATGGTGAACCTGGTCTGGGTCTCCAAAAGGTGTATTTAGGGGTTGAAATTGCACTATGAGGACTCAGAGTATATGTTGAACCTGTTATGGGTCTCCTAAAGGTGTATTTAGGGGCTGAGATTGCAGCAAGTGGACTCAGAGTATATGTTGAACCTGGTATGGGTCTCCTAAATGCGTACTTAGGGGCTGGGATTGCAGCAAAAGTACTCAGAGTATATGTTGAACCTGGTATGGGTCTCCAAAAAGCCTATACAGGAGCTGAAATTGCACCACGAGGATTGGGTCTACTAAAGACATATTTAGGGGTCGAGATTGCACCATGACGTGAACTTGGTATGGGTCTCCTAAATTTGTATTTAGGGGCAGAGATTGCACCACGAAGACTCAGAGTATATGTTGAACCTGGTATGGGTCTCCTAAATGCATATACAGGAGCTGAGATTGCACCACAAGAATTGGGTCTACTAAAGACATATTTAGGGGTCGAGATTGCACCATGACGTGAACTTGGTGTGGGTCTCCTAAATTTGTATTTAGGGGCAGAGATTGCATCACGAGGACTCAGAGTATATGTTGAACCTGGTATGGGTCTCCTAAAGGTGAATTTAGGGGCTGAGATTGCACCAAGAGGATTCAGAGTATATGTTGATCCTTGTATGGGTCACTTAAAGGTGTATTTAGTGGCTGAGAATGCACCACGAGCACACAGAATATATGTTGAACCTGGTATGGGTCTCCAAAAGGAGTATTTAGGGGCAGAGATTGCACCACGAGGACTCAGAGTATATGTTGAACCTGGTATGGGTCTCCTAAAGGCATATTTAGGGGCTGAGATTGCACCACCAGGACTCAGAGTATATGTTGAACCTGGTATGGGTCTCCTCAAGGAGTTTGTTGGGGCTGTGATTGTACCACGAGGACTTAGAGTATATGTTGAACCTGTTATGGATCTCCTCAAGGCGTATTTAGGTGCTGAGATTGCAACATGAGGTCTCAGAGTATCTGTTGAACCTGGCATGGGTCTACTAAAGGTGTATTAAGGGGTTGAAAATGCATCACGGGGACTCAGAGTATATGTTGAACCTGGTATGGGTCTCCTTAAGGTGTATTTAGGGGCTGAGATTACACCACGAGGGCTCAGAGTATATGTTGAACCTGCTATGGGTCTACTAAAGGTGTATTTAGGGGTTGAGATTGCACCACGGGGACGCAGAGTATATGTTGAACCTGGTATAGTTCCCCTAAATGTCTATTTAGGGTCTGAGATTGCACCACGAGAACTTAGAGTATATGTTGAACCTAGTATGGGTCTACTAAAGGCATATTTAGCATCTGAGATTGCAGCATGAGGACTCAGAGTATATGACAAACCTGGTATGGGTCTCCTAAAGGTGTATTTAGGGGCTGAGATTGCAGCAAGTGGACTCAGAGTATATGTTGAACCTGGTATGGGTCTCCTAAATGCGTACTTCGGGGCTGAGATTGCAGCAGGAGGACTCAGAGTATATGTTGAACCTGGAATGGGTCTCCTAAATGCGTATACAGGAGCTGAGATTGCACCACGAGGGTTGGGTCTACTAAAGACATATTTAGGGGTCGAGATTACACCATGACATGAACGTGGTATGGGTGTCCTAAATTTGTATTTAGGGGAAGAGATTGCACCACAAGGACTCAGAGTATATGTTGAACCTGGTATGGGTCTCCTAAAGGTGAATTTAGGGGCTGAGATTGCACCACGAGGACTCAGAGTATATGTTGAAACTGGTATAGTTCACTTCAAGGAGTTTTTAGGGGCTGTGATTGCACCACGAGGACCCAGTGTACATGTTGAATGTGGTGTGGGTCTTCTAAATGTGTATTTAGGGGCTGTGATTGCAACACGAGGTCTCAGAGTATATGTTGAATATAGTATGGGTCTCGTAAAGGAGAATTTAGGGGCTGATATTGCACCACGAGGACTCAGAGTATATGTAGAACTTGGTATGGTTCTCCTAAAGGCGTATTTAGGGGTTGAGATTGCACCACGTGGACGCAGAGTTTATGTTGCACCTGGTATGGGTCTCCTAAATGCATACTTAGGGGCTGAGATTGCAGCAGGAGGACTCAGAGTATATGTTGAACCTGGTATGGGTCTCCTAAACGCGTATACAGAGCTGAGATTGCACCACGAGGATTGGGTCTACTAAAGAAGTATTTAGGGGTCGAGACTGCACCATGACGTGAACTTGGTATGGGTCTCCTAAATTTGTATTTAGGGGCAGAGATTGCACCACGAGGACTCAGAGTATATGTTGAACCTGGTATGGGTCTCCTAAAGGTGTATATAGGGGTTGAGATTGCATCACGAGGACTCAGAGTATATTCAGAACTTGGTATGGGTCTCCTAAAGGCGTATTTAGGGGTTGAGATTGCATCACGAGGACGCAGAGTATATGTTGAACCTGGGATGGGTTTCCTAAAGGCATATTTAGGGGCTGAGATTTCACCACAGGGACTCAGAGTATATGTTTAACCTGGCATGGGTCTACTAAAGGTGTATTTAGGGGTTGAGATTGCACCACGGGGACTCAGAGTATATGTTGAACCTGGTATGGGTCTCCCTAAGGTGTATTTAGGGGCTGAGATTGCACCACGAGGGCTCAGAGTATATGTTGAACCTGTTATGGGTCTACTAAAGGTGTATTTAGGGATTGAGATTGCACCACGGGGATGCAGAGTATATGTTGAACCTGGTATGGGTCCCCTAAAGGCCTATTTAGGGTCTGAGATTGCACCACGAGAACTTAGAGTATATGTTGAACCTAGTATGGGTCTACTAAAGGCATATTTGCCTCTGAGATTGCAGCACGAGGACTCAGAGTATATGTCGAACCTGGTATGGGTCTCCAAAAGGTGTATTTAGTGGCTGAAATTGCACTATGAGGACTCAGAGTATATGTTGAACCTGGTATGGGTCTCCTAAAGGTGTATTTAGGGGCTGAGATTGCAGAAAGTGGACTCAGAGTATATGTTGAACCTGGTATGGGTTTCCTAAATGCGTACTTAGGGGCTGAGATTGCAGCAGGAGGACTCAGAGTATATGTTGAACCTGGTATGGGTCTCCTAAATGCGTATACAGAGCTGAGATTGCACCACGAGGATTGGGTCTACTAAAGACGTATTTAGGGGTCGAGATTGCACCATGACGTGAACTTGGTATGGGTCTCCTACATTTGTATTTAGGGGCAGAGATTGCACCATGAGGACTCATATTATATGTTGAACCTGGTATGGGTCTCCTAAAGGTGTATATAGGGGTTGAGATTGCACCACGAGGACGCAGAGTATATGTTGAACCTGGTATGGGTCTCCTAAAGGCATATTTAGCGGCTGAGATTGCACCACAAGGATTCAGAGTATATGCTGAAACTGGTATGGTTCCTCTAAATGTGTATTTAGGGGCTGAGATTGCAAAACGAGGTCTCAGAGTATATGTTGAACATGGTATGGGTCTCGTAAAGGAGTATTTAGCGGCTGATATTGCACCACGAGGACTCAGAGTATATGTAGAACTTGGTATGGTTCTCCTAAAGTCATATTTAGGGGTTGAGATTGCACCACAGGGATTCAGACTATATGATGAACCTGGTATGGGTCTCTTAAAGGCATATTTAGGGGCTGAGATTGCACCTTGAGGACTCAGAGTATATGCTGAACTTGGTATGGGTCTCCTAAAGGCATATTTAGCGGCTGAGATTGCACCACGAGGACTCAGAGTATATGTTGAACCTGGTATGGGACCCTAAAGGCATATTTAGGGTCTGAGATTGCACCACGAAGATTCAGAGTGTATGTTGAACTTGTTATGGGTTTCCTAAAGGTGAATTTAGGGGCTGAGATTACACCACCAGGACTCAGAGTATATGTTGAACTTGGTAAGGGACTCCTAAAGGCATATTTAGGGATTGAGACTGAGCCACAGGGATGCAGAGTATATGTTGAACCTGGAATGGGTCTCCTAAAGGCGTATTTAGGGGCTGAGATTGCACCACAAGGACTTAGAGTATATGTTGAACCTGGTATGGTTCCTCTAAATGTGTATTTAGGGGCTGAGATTGCAACACGAGGTCTCAGAGTATATGTTGAATATGGTATGGGTCTCGTAAAGGAGTATTTAGGGGCTGATATTGCACCACGAGGACTCAGAGTATATGTAAAACTTGTTATGGTTCTCCTAAAGGCGTATTTAGGGGTTGAGATTGCACCACGTGGACGCAGAGTTTATGTTGCACCTGGTATGGATCTCTTAAATGCATACTTAGGGGCTGAGATTGCAGCAGGAGGACTCAGAGTATATGTTGAACCTGGTATGGGTCTCCTAAACGCGTATACAGAGCTGAGATTGCACCACGAGGATTGGGTCTACTAAAGACGTATTTAGGGGTCGAGATTGCACCATGATGTGAACTTGGTATGGGTCTCCTAAATTTGTATTTAGGGGCAGAGATTGCACCACGAGGACTCAGAGTATATGTTGAACCTGGTATGGGTCTCCTAAAGGTATATATAGGGGTTGAGATTGCACCATGAGGACGCAGAGTATATGTTGAACCTGGTATGGGTCTCCTAAAGGCATATTTAATGGCTGAGATTGCACCACAAGGACTCAGAGTATATGTTGAACCTGGTATGGTTCCTCTAAATGTGTATTTAGGGACTGAGATTGCAAAACGAGGTCTCAGAGTATATGTTGAATATGGTATGGGTCTCGTAAAGGAGTATTTAGGGGCTGATATTGCACCACGAGGACTCAGAGTATATGTAGAACTTGGTATGGTTCTCCTAAAGGCGTATTTAGGGGTTGAGATTGCACCACAGGGATTCAGACTATATGATGAACCAGGTATGGGTCTCTTAAAGGCATATTTAGGGGCTGAGATTGCACCTTGAGGACTCAGAGTATATGCTGAACTTGGCATGGGTCTCCTAAATGCATATATAGGGGTTGAGATTGCACCACGAGGACGCAGAGTATATGTTAAACCTGGTATGGGTCTCCTAAAGGCATATTTAGCGGCTGAGATTGCACCACGAGGACTCAGAGTATATGTTGAACCTGGTATGGGACCCTAAAGGCATATTTAGGGTCTGAGATTGCACCACGAGGATTCAGAGTGTATGTTGAACTTGGTAAGGGTCTCCTAAAGGCATATTTAGGGATTGAGACTGAGCCACAGGGATGCAGAGTATATGTTGAACCTGGTATGGGTCTCCTCAAGGAGTTTTTAGGGACTGAGATTGCACCATGAGGACTTAGAGCATATGTTGAACCTGGAATGGGTCTCCTAAAGGCATATTTAGGGGCTGAGATTGCACCACAAGGACTCAGAGTATATGTTGAACCTGGTATGGTTCCTGTAAATGTGTATTTAGGGGCTGAGATTGCAACACGAGGTCTCAGAGTATATGTTGAATATGGTATGGGTCTCGTAAAGGAGTATTTAGGGGCTGATATTGCACCACGAGGACTCAGAGTATATGTAGAACTTGGTATGGTTTTCCTAAAGGCGTATTTAGGGGTTGAGATTGCACCACGTGGATGCAGAGTATATGTTGAACCTGGTATGGGTCTCCTAAAGGTAGATATAGGGGCTTGGATTGTACCACGAGGACTCAGAATATATGTTGACCCTTGTATTTGTCTCCTAAAGGCATATTTAAGGGCTGAGATTGCACCACGAGGACTCAGAATATATGCTGAACCTGGTATGGGTCTCTTAAAGGAGTATTTAGGGGTTAAGATTGAATCACAGGGATGCAGAGTATATGTTGAACCTGGTATGTGTCTACTAAAAGTGTATTTAGGGGTTGAGATTGCACCATGAGGACTCAGAATATATGATGAACCTGGTATGGGTCTCCAGAAGGTGTATTTAGTGGTTGGGATTGCACCACGAGGACTCAGAATATATGGTGAACCTAGTATGTGTCTCCTAAAGGTGTATTTAGGGGCTGAGATTGCAGCACGATGACTCAGAGTATATGTTGAACCATGTATGGGTCTCCTAAAGGAGGATATAGGGGTTGAGATTACACCACAGGGACTCAGAGTATAGGTTAAACCTGGTATGGGTCTACGAAAAGAGTATTTAGGGGTTGTGATTGCACCAAGAGGACTCAGACTATATGTTGAACCTGGTATGGGTCTCCTAATGGTGAATTTAAGGGTTGAGATTGCAAAACGAGGACCCAGAGTACATTTTGTACATGGTATGTGTCTTCTAAAGGTGTATTTAGGGGCTGCGATTGCACCATGAGGATTCGGTCTACTAAAGGCGTATTTAGGGGTCGAGATTGCACCACGAGGACTCAGAGTATATGTTGAACCTGGTATGGGTCTACGAAAAGAGTATTTAGGGGTTGAGATTGCACCACGAGGACTCAGACTATATATTGAACCTGGTATGGGTCTCCTAAAGGTGAATTTAGGGGCTGAGATTGTACCACGAGGACTCAAAGTATATGGTGAACCTGGTCTGGGTCTCCAAAAGGTGTATTTAGGGGTTGAAATTGCACTATGAGGACTCAGAGTATATGTTGAACCTGTTATGGGTCTCCTAAAGGTGTATTTAGGGGCTGAGATTGCAGCAAGTGGACTCAGAGTATATGTTGAACCTGGTATGGGTCTCCTAAATGCGTACTTAGGGGCTGGGATTGCAGCAAAAGTACTCAGAGTATATGTTGAACCTGGTATGGGTCTCCAAAAAGCCTATACAGGAGCTGAAATTGCACCACGAGGATTGGGTCTACTAAAGACATATTTAGGGGTCGAGATTGCACCATGACGTGAACTTGGTATGGGTCTCCTAAATTTGTATTTAGGGGCAGAGATTGCACCACGAAGACTCAGAGTATATGTTGAACCTGGTATGGGTCTCCTAAATGCATATACAGGAGCTGAGATTGCACCACAAGAATTGGGTCTACTAAAGACATATTTAGGGGTCGAGATTGCACCATGACGTGAACTTGGTGTGGGTCTCCTAAATTTGTATTTAGGGGCAGAGATTGCATCACGAGGACTCAGAGTATATGTTGAACCTGGTATGGGTCTCCTAAAGGTGAATTTAGGGGCTGAGATTGCACCAAGAGGATTCAGAGTATATGTTGATCCTTGTATGGGTCACTTAAAGGTGTATTTAGTGGCTGAGAATGCACCACGAGCACACAGAATATATGTTGAACCTGGTATGGGTCTCCAAAAGGAGTATTTAGGGGCAGAGATTGCACCACGAGGACTCAGAGTATATGTTGAACCTGGTATGGGTCTCCTAAGGGCATATTTAGGGGCTGAGATTGCACCACCAGGACTTAGAGTATATGTTGAACCTGTTATGGATCTCCTCAAGGCGTATTTAGGTGCTGAGATTGCAACATGAGGTCTCAGAGAATCTGTTGAACATGATATGGGTCTCCTAAAGGAGTATTTAGTGGTTGAGATTGCACCACGAGGACTCAGAGTATATGTAGAACTTGGTATGGGTCTCCTAAAGGCGTATTTAGGGGTTGAGATTGCACCACGAGGACGCAGAGTATATGTTGAACTTGGTATGGGTTTCCTAAAGGCATATTTAGGAGCTGAGATTTCACCACAGGGACTCAGAGTATATGTTGAACCTGGCATGGGTCTACTAAAGGTGTATTAAGGGGTTGAAAATGCATCACGGGGACTCAGAGTATATGTTGAACCTGGTATGGGTCTCCTTAAGGTGTATTTAGGGGCTGAGATTGCCCCACGAGGGCTCAGAGTATATGTTGAACCTGCTATGGGTCTACTAAAGGTGTATTTAGGGGTTGAGATTGCACCACGGGGACGCAGAGTATATGTTGAACCTGGTATAGTTCCCCTAAATGTCTATTTAGGGTCTGAGATTGCACCACGAGAACTTAGAGTATATGTTGAACCTAGTATGGGTCTACTAAAGGCATATTTAGCATCTGAGATTGCAGCATGAGGACTCAGAGTATATGACAAACCTGGTATGGGTCTCCTAAAGGTGTATTTAGGGGCTGAGATTGCAGCAAGTGGACTCAGAGTATATGTTGAACCTGGTATGGGTCTCCTAAATGCGTACTTCGGGGCTGAGTTTGCAGCAGGAGGACTCAGAGTATATGTTGAACCTGGAATGGGTCTCCTAAATGCATATACAGGAGCTGAGATTGCACCACGAGGGCTGGGTCTACTAAAGACATATTTAGGGGTCGAGATTACACCATGACATGAACGTGGTATGGGTGTCCTAAATTTGTATTTAGGGGAAGAGATTGCACCACGAGGACTCAGAGTATATGTTGAACCTGGTATGGGTCTCCTAAAGGTGAATTTAGGGGCTGAGATTGCACCAGAGTATATGTTGAACCTGGTATGGATCTCCTCAAGGCATATTTAGGGGCTGAGATTGCAACACGAGGTCTCAGAGTATATGTAGAACTTGGTATGGGTCTCCTAAAGGAGTATTTAGGGGCTGAGATTGCACCACGAGGACTCAGAGTATATTTAGTACTTCGTATGGGTCTCCTAAAGGTGTATTTAGGGGTTGAGATTGCACCACGAGGACGCAGAGTATATGTTGAACCTGGTATGGGTTTTCTAAAGGCATATTTAGGGGCTGAGATTTCACCACAGGGACTCAGAGTATATGTTGAACCTGGCATCGGTCTACTAAAGGTGAATTTAGGGGTTGAGATTGCACCACGGGGACTCAGAGTATATGTTGAACCTGGTATGGGTCTCCCTAAGGTGTATTTAGGGGCTGAGATTGCACCACGAGGGCTCAAAGTATATGTTGAACCTGTTATGGGTCTACTAAAGGTGTATTTAGGGGTTGAGATTGCACCACGGGGACGCAGAGTATATGTTGAACCTGGTATGGGTCCCCTAAAGGCCTATTTAGGGTCTGAGATTGCACCACGAGAACTTAGAGTATATGTTGAACCTAGTATGGGTCTCCTAAAGGTGAATTTAGGGGCTGAGATTGCACCACGAGGACTCAGAGTATATGTTGAACCTGGTATGGGTCTCCTCAAGGAGTTTTTAGGGGCTGTGATTGCACCACGAGGACTTAGAGTATATGTTGAACCTGGTATGGATCTCCTCAAGGCGTATTTAGGGGCTGAGATTGTAACACGAGGTCTCAGAGTATATGTATCACTTGGTATGGGTCTCCTAAAGGAGTATTTAGGGGCTGAGATTGCACCACGAGGACTCAGAGTATATTTAGAACTTGGTATGGGTCTCCAAAAGGCGTATTTAGGTGTTGAGATTGCACCACGAGGACGCAGAGTATATGTTGAACCTGGTATGGGTTTCCTAAAGGCATATTTAGGGGCTGAGATTTCACCACAGGGACTCAGAGTATATGTTTAACCTGGCATGGGTCTACTAAAGGTGTATTTAGGGGGTGAGATTGCACCACAGGGACTCAGAGTATATGTTGAACCTGGTATGGGTCTCCCTAAGGTGTATTTAGGAGCTGAGATTGCACCACGAGGGCTCAGAGTATATGTTGAACCTGTTATGGGTCTACTAAAGGTGTATTTAGGGGTTGAGATTGCACCACGGGGACGCAGAGTATATGTTGAACCTGGTATGGTTCCCCTATAGGCCTATTTAGGGTCTAAGATTGCACCACGAGAATTTAGAGTATATGTTGAACCTAGTATGGGTCTACTAAAGGCATATTTGCCTCTGAGATTGCAGCATGAGGACTCAGAGTATATGTCGAACCTGGTATGGGTCTCCTAAAGGTGTATTTAGGGGCTGAGATTGCAGAAAGTGGACTCAGAGTATATGTTGAACCTGGTATGGGTCTCCTAAATGTGTATTTAGGGGCTGAGATTGCAGAAAGTGGACTCAGAGTATATGTTGAACCTGGTATGGGTTTCCTAAATGCATATTTAGGGGCTGAGATTACAGCAGGAGGACTGAGAGTATATGTTGAACCTGGTATGGGTCTCCTAAACGCGTATACAGAGCTGAGATTGCACCACGAGGATTGGGTCTACTAAAGACGTATTTAGGCGTCGAGATTGCACCATGACGTGAACTTGGTATGGGTCTCCTACATTTGTATTTAGGGGCAGAGATTGCACCACAAGGACTCAGAGTATATGTTGAACCTGGTATGGGTCTCCAAAAGGTGTATATAGGGGTTGAGATTGCACCAAGAGGACGCAGAGTATATGTTGAACCTGGTTTGGGTCTCCTAAAGGCATATTTAGCGGCTGAGATTGCACCACAAGGACTCAGAGTATATGTTGAACCTGGTATGGTTCCTCTAAATGTGTATTTAGAGGCTGAGATTGCAAAACTAGGTCTCAGCGTATATGTTGAATATAGTATGGGTCTCGTAAAGGAGTATTTAGGGGCTGATATTGCACCACGAGGACTCAGAGTATATGTAGAACTTGGTATGGTTCTCCTAAAGGCGTATTTAGGGGTTGAGATTGCACCACAGGGATTCAGACTATATGATGAACCTGGTATGGGTCTCTTAAAGGCATATTTAGTGGCTGAGATTGCACCTTGAGGACTCAGAGTATATGCTGAACTTGGTTAGGTCGCCTAAAGGCATATTTAGCGGCTGAGATTGCACCACGAGGATTCAGAGTATATGTTGAACCTGGTATGGGACCCTAAAGGCATATTTAGGGTCTGAGATTGCACCACAAGGATTCAGAGTGTATGTTGAACCTGTTATGGGTCTCCTAAAGGTGAATTTAGGGGCTGAGATTAAACCACCAGGACTCAGAGTATATGTTGAACTTGGTAAGGGTCTCCTAAAGGCATATTTAGGGATTGAGACTGAGCCACAGGGATGCAGAGTATATGCTGAACCTGGAATGGGTCTCCTAAAGGCGTATTTAGGGGCTGAGATTGCACCACAAGGACTTAAAGTATATGTTGAACCTGGTATGATTCCTCTAAATGTGTATTTAGCGGCTGAGATTGCAACACGAGGTCTCAGAGTATATGTTGAATATGGTATGGGTCTCGTAAAGGAGTATTTAGGGGCTGATATTGCACCACAAGGACTCAGAGTATATGTAGAACTTGGTATGGTTCTCCTAAAGGCGTATTTAGGGGTTGAGATTGCACCACGTGGACGCAGAGTATACGTTGCACCTGGTATGGGTCTCCTAAATGCGTACTTAGGGGCTGAGATTGCAGCATGAGGACTCAGAGTATATGTTGAACCTGGTATGGGTCTCCTAAACGCGTATACAGAGCTGAGATTGCACCACGAGGATTGGGTCTACTAAAGACGTATTTAGGGGTCGAGATTGCACTATGACGTGAACTTGGTATGGGTCTCCTAAATTTGTATTTAGGGGCAGAGATTGCACCACGAGGACTCAGAGTATATGTTGAACCTGGTATGGGTCTCCTAAAGGTGTATATAGGGGTTGGGATTGCACCACGAGGACGCAGAGTATATGTTGAACCTGGTATGGGTCTCCTAAAGGCATATTTAGCGGCTGAGATTGCACCACAAGGACTCAGAGTATATGTTGAACCTGGTATGGGACCCTAAAGGCATATTTAGGGTCTGAGATTGCACCACGAGGATTCAGAGTGTATGTTGAACCTGGTATGGGTCTCTTAAAGGTGAATTTAGGGGCTGAGATTGCACCACCAGGACTCAGAGTATATGTTGAACTTGGTAAGGGTCTCTTAAAGGCATATTTAGGGATTGAGACTGAGCCACAGGGATGCAGAGTATATGTTGAACCTGGTATGGGTCTCCTCAAGGAGATTTTAGGGGCTGAGATTGCACCATGAGGACTTAGAGTATATGTTAAACCTGGAATAGGTCTCCTAAAGGCGTATTTAGGGGCCGAGATTGCACCACAAGGACTCAGAGTATATGTTGAACCTGGTATGGTTCCTCTAAATGTGTATTTAGGGGCTGAGATTGCAACACGAGGTCTCAGAGTATATGTTGAATATGGTATGGGTCTCGTAAAGGAGTATTTAGGGGCTGATATTGCACCACGAGGACTCAGAGTATATGTAGAACTTGGTATGGTTTTCCTAAAGGCGTATTTAGGGGTTGAGATTGCACCACGTGGACACAGAGTATATGTTGAACCGGTTATGGGTCTCCTAAAGGTAGATATGGGGCTTGGATTGTACCACGAGGACTCAGAATATATGTTGACCCTTGTATTTGTCTCCTAAAGGCATATTTAGGGACTGAGATTGCACCAAGAGGACTCAGAGTATATGTTGAACCTGGTATGGGTCCCCTAAATGCATATTTTGGGTCTGAGATTGCACCACTAGAATTTAGAGTATATGTTGAACCTGGTATGTGTCTACTAAAAGTGTATTTAGGGGTTGAGATTGCACCACGAGGACTCAGAATATATGTTGAACCTGGTATGGGTTTCCAGAAGGTGTATTTAGTGGTTGAGATTGCACCACGAGGACTCAGAGCATATGTTGAACCTGTTATGTGTCTCCTAAAGGTGTATTTAGGGGCTGAGATTGCAGCATGATGATGCAGAGTATATGTTGAACCAGGTATGCGTCTCCTAAAGGAGTATATAGGGGCTGAGATTACACTATGGGGACTCAGAGTATATGTTGAACCTGGAATGGGTCTCCTAAAGGCATATTTAGGGGCTGAGATTGCACCACGAGGACTCAGAATATATGCTGAACCTGGTATGGGTCTCCAGAAGGTGTATTTAGTGGTTGGGATTGCACCACGAGGACTCAGAGTATATGGTGAACCTAGTATGTGTCTCCTAAAGGTGTATTTAGGGGCTGAGATTGCAGCACGATGACTCAGAGTATATGTTGAACCATGTATGGGTCTCCTAAAGGAGGATAAAGGGGTTGAGATTACACCACAGGGACTCAGAGTATAGATTAAACCTGGTATGGGTCTACAAAAAGAGTATTTAGGGGTTGTGATTGCACCAAGAGGACTCAGACTATATGTTGAATCTGGTATGGGTCTCCTAAAGGTGAATTTAAGGGTTGAGATTGCAACGCGAGGACCCAGAGTACATTTTGTACGTGGTATGTGTCTTCTACAGATGTATTTAGGGGCTGCGATTGCACCATGAGGATTCGGTCTACTAAAGGCGTATTTAGGGGTCGAGATTGCACCACGAGGACTCAGAGTATATGTTGAACCTGGTATGGGTCTCCTAAAGGAGTATTTAGGGGCTGAGATTGAACCACGAAGACTCAGAGTATATGTAGAACTTGGTATGGGTCTCCTAAAGGCGTATTTAGGGGTTGAGATTGCACCACGAGGACGCAGAGTATATGTTGAACCTGGTATGGGTTTCCTAAAGGCATATTTAGGGGCTGAGATTTCAACACGGGGACTCAGAGTATATGTTGAACCTGGCATGTGTCTACTAAAAGTGTATTTAGGGCCTGAGATTGCACCATGAGGACTCAGAATATATGTTGAACCTGGTATGGGTCTCCAGAAGGTGTATTTAGTGGTTGGGATTGCACCACGAGGACTCAGAGTATATGGTGAACCTAGTATGTGTCTCCTAAAGGTGTATTTAGGGGCTGAGATTGCAGCACGATGACTTAGAGTATATGTTGAACCATGTATGGGTCTCCTAAAGGAGGATATAGGGGTTGAGATTACACCACAGGGACTCAGAGTATAGGTTAAACCTGGTATGGGTCTACGAAAAGAGTATTTAGGGGTTGTGATTGCACCAAGAGGACTCAGACTATATGTTGAACCTGGTATGGGTCTCCTAAAGGTGAATTTAAGGGTTGAGATTGCAACGCAAGGACCCAGAGTACATTTTGTACGTGGTATGTGTCTTCTACAGGTGTATTTAAGGGCTATGATTGCACCATGAGGATTCGGTCTACTAAAGGTGTATTTAGGGGTCGAGATTGCACCACAAGGACTCAGAGTATATGTTGAACCTGGTATGGGTCTCCTAAGGGAGTATTTAGGGGCTGAGATTGAACCACGAGGACTCAGAGTATATGTAGAACTTGGTATGGGTCTCCTAAAGGTGTATTTAGGGGTTGAGATTGCACCACGAGGACGCAGAGTATATGTTGAACCTGGTATGGGTTTCCTAAAGGCATATTTAGGGGCTGAGATTTCAACACGGGGACTCAGAGTATATGTTGAACCTGGCATGGGTCTACTAATGGTGAATTTAGGGGTTGAGATTGCACCACGGGGACTCAGAGTATATGTTGAACCTGGTATGGGTCTCCTTAAGGTGTATTTAGGGGCTGAGATTGCACCACGAGGGCTCAGAGTATATGTTGAACCTTTTATGGGTCTACTAAAGGTGTATTTACGGGTTGAGATTGCACCATGGGGACGCAGAGTATATGTTGAACCTGGTATGGGTCCCCTAAAGGTCTATTTAGGGTCTGAGATTGCACCACGAGAACTTAGAGTATATGTTGAACCTAGTATGGGTCTACTAAAGGCATATTTAGCATCTGAGATTGCAGCACGAGGACTCAGAGTTTATGTCGAACCTGGTATGAGTCTCCAAAAGGTGTATTTTAGTGGTTCAAATTGCACTATGAGGACTCAGAGTATATGTTGAACCTGGTATGGGTCTCCTAAAGGTGTATTTAAGGGATGAGATTGCAGCAAGTGGACTCAGAGTATATGTTGAACCTGGTATGGGTCTCCTAAATGCGTACATAGGGGCTGAGATTGCAGAAGGAGGACTCAGAGTATATGTTGAACCTGGTATGGGTCTCCTAAATGCATATACAGGAGCTGAGATTGCACCCCGAGGATTGGGTCTACAAAAGACGTATTTAGGGGTCGAGACTGCACCATGACGTGAACTTGGTATGGGTCTCCTAAATTTGTATTTAGGGGCAGAGATTGCACCACGAGGACTCAGAGTATATGTTGAACCTGGTATGGGTCACTTAAAGTTGTATTTAGGGGCTGAGAATGCACCACGAGCACTCAGAATGTATGTTGAACCTGGAATGGGTCTCCTAAAGGTGTATTTAGGGGCTGAGATTGCAGAAAGTGGACTCAGAGTATATGTTGAACCTGGTATGGGTCTCCTAAAGGCATATTTAGGGGCTGAGATTGCACCACCAGGACTCAGAGTATATCTTGAACCTGGTATGGGTCTCCTAAAGTCATATTTAGGGGCTGAGATTGCACCACCAGGACTCAGAGTATATGTCAAACCTGGTATGGGTCTCCAAAAGGTGTATTTACTGGTTGAAATTGCACTATGAGGACTCAGAGTATATGTTGAACCTGGTATGGGTCTCCTAAAGGCGTATTTAGGGGCTGAGATTGCAGAAAGTGGACTCAGGGTATATGTTGAACCTGGTATGGGTCTCCTAAATGCGTACTTAAGGGCTGAGATTGCAGCAGGAGGACTCAGAGTATATGTTGAACCTGGTATGGGTCTCCTAAATGCGTATACAGAGCTGAGATTGCACCACGAGGATTGGGTCTACTAAAGACATATTTAGGGGTCGAGATTGCACCATGGCATGAACTTGGTATGGGTCTCCTAAATTTGTATTTAGGGGCAGACATTGCACCACGAGGACTCAGAGTATACATTGAACCTGGTATTGGTCTCCTAAATGCGTATACAGGAGCTGAGATTGCACCAAGAGGATTGGGTCTACTAAAAGACATATTTAGGGGTTGAGATTGCACCATGACGTGAACTTGGTATGGGTCTCCTAAATTTGTATTTAGGGTTAGAGATTGCACCACGAGGACTCAGAGTATATGTTGAACCTTGTATGGGTCACTTAAAGGTGTATTTAGGGGCTGAGAATGCACCACGAGCACTCAGAATATATGTTGAACCTGGTATGGGTCTCCTAAATGCATATACAGGAGCTGAGATGGCATCCCGCGGATTGGGTCTACTAAAGACATATTTCGGGGTCGAGATTGCACCATGACGTGAACTTGGTATGGGTCTCCGAAATTTGTATTTAGGGGCAGAGATTGCACCACGAGGACTCAGAGTATATGTTGAACCTGGTATGGGTCTCCTAAAGGTGAATTTAGGGGCTGAGATTGCATCAAGAGAACTCAGAGTATATGTTGAACCTTGTATGGGTCACTTAAAGGATTATTTAGGGGCTGAGAATGCACCACGAGCACTCAGAATATATGTTGACCTGGTATGTGTCTCCAAAAGGAGTAATTAGGGGCAGAGATTGCACCACGAGGACTCAGAGTATATGTTAAACCTGGTATGGGTCTCGTAACGGCATATTTATGGGCTGAGATTGCACCACCAGGACTCAGAGTATATGTTGAACCTGGTATGGGTCACTTAAAGTTGTATTTAGGGGCTGAGAATGCACCACGAGCACTCAGAATGTATGTTGAACCTGGAATGGGTCTCCTAAAGGTGTATTTAGGGGCTGAGATTGCAGAAAGTGGACTCAGAGTATATGTTGAACCTGGTATGGGTCTCCTAAAGGCATATTTAGGGGCTGAGATTGCACCACCAGGACTCAGAGTATATCTTGAACCTGGTATGGGTCTCCTAAAGCCATATTTAGGGGCTGAGATTGCACCACCAGGACTCAGAGTATATGTCAAACCTGGTATGGGTCTCCAAAAGGTGTATTTACTGGTTGAAATTGCACTATGAGGACTCAGAGTATATGTTGAACCTGGTATGGGTCTCCTAAAGGCGCATTTAGGGGCTGAGATTGCAGAAAGTGGACTCAGAGTATATGTTGAACCTGGTATGGGTCTCCTAACTGCATATACAGAGCTGAGATTGCACCACGAGGATTGGGTCTACTAAAGACATATTTAGGGGTCGAGATTGCACCATGGCATGAACTTGGTATGGGTCTCCTAAATTTGTATTTAGGGGCAGACATTGCACCACGCGGACTCAGAGTATACATTGAACCTGGTATTGGTCTCCTAAATGCGTATACAGGAGCTGAGATTGCAACACGAGGATTGGGTCTACTAAAAGACATATTTAGGGGTTGAGATTGCACCATGACGTGAACTTGGTATGGGTCTCCTAAATTTGTATTTAGGGTTAGAGATTGCACCACGAGGACTCAGAGTATATGTTGAACCTTGTATGGGTCACTTAAATGTGTATTTAGGGGCTGAGAATGCACCACGAGCACTCAGAATATATGTTGAACCTGGTATGGGTCTCCTAAATGCATATACAGGAGCTGAGATTGCATCCCGCGGATTGGGTCTACTAAAGACATATTTAGGGGTCGAGATTGCACCATGACATGAACTTGGTATGGGTCTCCTAAATTTGTATTTAGGGGCAGAGATTGCACCACGAGGACTCAGAGTATATGTTGAACCTGGTATGGGTCTCCTAAAGGTGAATTTAGGGGCTGAGATTGCATCAAGAGAACTCAGAGTATATGTTGAACCTTGTATGGGTCACTTAAAGGATTATTTAGGGGCTGAGAATGCACCACGAGCACTCAGAATATATGTTGACCTGGTATGTGTCTCCAAAAGGAGTAATTAGGGGCAGAGATTGCACCACGAGGACTCAGAGTATATGTTAAACCTGGTATGGGTCTCGTAACGGCATATTTATGGGCTGAGATTGCACCACCAGGACTCAGAGTATATGTTGAACCTGGTATGTGTCTCCTCAAGGAGTTTTTAGAGGCTGTGATTGCACCACGAGGACTTAGAGTATATGTCGAACCTGGTATGTGTCTCCTCAAGGAGTTTTTAGAGGCTGTGATTGCACCACGAGGACTTAGAGTATATGTTGAACTTGGTATGGGTCTCTTAAAGGCATATTTAAGGGTGTAGATTGCTCCACGAGGACGCAGAGTATATGTTGAGCCTGGTATGGGTTTCCTAAAGGCATATTTAGGGGCTGAGATTTCACCACTGGGACTCAGAGTATATGTTGAACCTGGTATGGGTCTACTAAAGGTTTATTTAGGGGTTGAGATTGCACCACGGGGACTCACAGTATATGTTGAACCTGGTATGGGTCTCCCTAAAGTGTATTTAGGGGCTGAGATTGCACCACGAGGGCTCAGGGTATATGTTGAACCTGTTATGGGTCTACTTAAGGTGTATTTAGGGGTTGAGATTGCACCACGAGGACGCAGAGTATATGTTGAACCTGGTATGGGTCTCCTAAAGGCCCATTTAGGGTCTGAGATTGCACCACGAGAACTTAGAGTATATGTTGAACCTAGTATGGGTCTACTAAAGGCATATTTAGCATCTGAGATTGCAGCACGAGGACTCAGAGTATATGTCGAACCTGGTATGGGTCTCCAAAAGATGTATTTAGTGGTTGAAATTGCACTATGATGACTCAGAGTATATGTTGAACCTGGTATGGGTCTCCTAAACGTGTATACAGGAGCTGAGATTGCACCACGAGGATTGGGTCTGCTAAAGACATATTTAGGGGTAGAGATTGCACCATGACGTGAACTTGGCATGGGTCTCCTAAATTTGTATTTAGGGGCAGAGATTGCACCACGAGGACTCAGAGTATATGTTGTACCTGGTATGGGTCTCCCAAATGCGTATACAGGAGCTGAGATTGCACCAAGAGGATTGCATCTACTAAAGACATATTTAGGGGTCGAGATTGCATCATGACGTGAACTTGGTATGGGTCTCCAAAATTTGTATTTAGGGGCAGAGATTGCACCACAAGGACTCAGAGTATATGTTGAACCTGGTATGGGTCTCTTAAAGGTGAATTTAGGGGCTGAGATTGCACCACGAGGACTCAGAGTATATGTTGATCCTTGTATGGGTCACTTAAAGGTGTATTTAGGGGCTGAGAATGCACCACGAGCACTCAGAATATATGTTGAACCTGGTATGGGTCTCCAAAAGGAGTATTTAGGGGCAGAGATTGAACCACGAGGACTCAGAGTATATGTTGATCCTGGTATGGGTCTCCTCAAGGAGTTTTTAAGGGCTGTGATTTCCCCACGAGGACTTAGAGTATATGCTGATCCTGGTATGGATCTCCTCAAGGCTTATTTAGGTGCTGAGATTGCAACATGAGGTCTTAGAGTATATGTTGAACATGGTATGGGTCTCCTAAAGGAGTATTTAGGGGTTGAGATTGCACCACGAGGACACAGAGTATATGTTGAACCTGGTATGGGTTTCCTAAAGGCATATTTAGGGGCTGAGATTTCACCATGGGGACTCAGAGTATATCTTGAACCTGGCATGGGTCTACTAAAGTTGTATTTAGGGCTTGAGATTGCACCACGGGGACTCAGAGTATATGTTGAACCTGGTATGGGTCTCCTTAAGGTGTATTTAGGGGCTGAGATTGCACCATGAGGGCTCAGAGTATATGTTGAACCTTTTATGGGTCTACTAAAGGTGTATTTAGGGGTTGAGATTGCACCACGGGGACGCAGAGTATATGTTGAACCTGGTATGGGTCCCCTAATGGTCTATTTAGGGTCTGAGATTGCACCACGAGAACTTAGAGTATATGTTGAACCTAGTATGGGTCTACTAAAGGCATATTTAACATCTGAGATTGCAGCACGAGGACTCAGAGTATATGCCAAACCTGGTATGGATCTCCAGAAGGTGTATTTAGTGGTTGAAATTGCACTATGAGGACTCAGAGTATATGTTGAACCTGGTATGTGTCTCCTAAAGGTGTATTTAGGGGCTGAGATTGCAGAAGGTGGACTCAGAGTATATGTTGAACCTGGTATGGGTCTCCTAAATGCGTACTTAGGGGCTGAGATTGCAGCAGGAGGACTCAGAGTATATGTTGAACCTGGTATGGGTCTCCTAAATGCGTATACAGAGCTGAGATTGCACCACGAGGATTGGGTCTACTAAAGATGTATTTAGGGGTCGAGATTGCACCATGGCATGAACTTGGTATGGGTCTCCTAAATTTGTATTTAGGGGCAGAGATTGCACCACGAGGACTCAGAGTATACATTGAACCTGGTATTGGTCTCCTAAATGCATATACAGGAGCTGAGATTGCACCACGAGGATTGGGTCTACTAAAAGACATATTTAGGGGTCGAGATTGCACCATGACGTGAACTTGGTATGGGTCTCCTAAATTTGTATTTAGGGGTAGAGATTGCACCACGAGGACTCAGAGTATATGTTGAACCTTGTATGGGTCACTTAAAGGTGTATTTAGGGGCTGAGAATGCACCACGAGCACTCAGAATATATGTTGAACCTGGTATGCGTCTCCAAAAGGAGTATTAGGGGCAGAGACACACACCAGGACTCAAAAATATGTTGACCCTGGTGGTGGTCTGGTCACTTAAAGGTGTATTTAGGGGCTGAGAATGCACCACGAGCACTCAGAATATATGTTGAACCTGGTATGCGTCTCCAAAAGGAGTATTTAGGGGCAGAGATTGCACCACAAGGACTCAGAGTTTATGTTGAACCTGGTATGGGTCTCCTAAAGGCATATTTAGGGGCTGAGATTGCACCACCAGGTCACAGAGTATATGTTGAACCTGGTATGGGTCTCCTGAAGGAGATTTTAGGGGCTGTGATTGCACCACGAGGACTTAGAGTATATGTTGAACCTGGTATGGATCTCCTCGAGATGTATTTAGGGGCTGAGATTGCAACACGAGGTCTCAGAGTATATGTTGAACATGGTATGGGTCTCCTAAAGGAGTATTTATGGGCTGAGATTGCACCACGAGGACTCAGAGTATATGTCGAACTTGGTATGGGTCTCCTAAAGGAGTATTTAGGAGTTGAGATTGCACCACAAGGATGCAGAGTATATGTTGAACCTGGTATGGGTCTCCTAAACGTGGATATAGGGGCTGGGATTGTACCATGAGGACTCAGAATATATGTTGAACCTTCTATGGGTCTCCTAAAGGCATATTTAGGGGCTGAGATTGCACCACGAGGACTCCGAATATATGTTGAACCTGGTATGGGACCCCTAATGGCATATTTAGGGTCTGAGATTGCACCACTAGAATTTAGAGTATATGTTGAAACTGGTATGTGTCTACTAAAGGTGTATTTAGGGGTTGAGATTGCACCACGAGGACTCAATGCATCTGTTGAACCTGGTATGGGTCTCCAGAAGGTGTATTTAGTGGTTGAGATTGCACCACGAGGACTCAGAGTATATGTTCCACCTGGTATGGGTCTACTAAAGGCATATTTTGCGGTCGGGATTGCACCATGAGGACTCAGAGTATATGTTGAACCTGGTATGCGTCTACTAAAGGTGTATTTAGGGGTTGAGATTGCACCATGGGGACTCAGAGTATATGTTGAACCTGGTATGGGTCTCCTTAAGGTGTATTTAGGGTTTCAGATTGCACCATGAGGGCACAGAGTATATGTTGAACATGTTATGGGTCTACTAAACGTGTATTTAGGGGTTGAGATTGCACCACGAGGACGCAGAGTATATGTTGAACCTGGTATTGGTTTCCTAAAGGTGAATATAGGGGCTGGGATTGCACCACGATGACTCAGAATATATGTTGAACCTGGTATGGGTCTACTAAAGGCATATTTATGAGCTAAGATTGCACCACGAGGACTCAGAGTATATGTTGAACCTGGTATGGATCCTCTAAAGGCCTATTTAGTGTCTGAGATTGCACCACGAGAACTTAGAGTATATGTTGAACCTAGTATGGGTCTACTAAAGGCATAGTTAGCATCTGTGATTGCACCACGAGGACTCAGAGTATTTGTCGAACCTGGTATGGATCTCCAAAAGGTGTATTTAGTGGTTGAGATTGCACCATGAGGACTCAGAGTATATGTTGATCCTGGTATGGGTCTCCTAAAGGTGTATTTAGGGGCTGCGATTGCAGCAGGAGGACTCAGAGTATATGCTGAACCTGGTATGGGTCTCCTAAATGCGTACTTAGGGGCTGAGATTGCAGCAGGAGGACTCAGAGTATATGTTGAACCTGGTATGGGTCTCGTAAAGGTGTATATAGGGGCTGAGATTGCACCACAAGGATTTGGTCTACTAAAGGCGTACTTAGGGTTCGAGATTGCACCATGACGTGAACTTGGTGTGGGTCTCCTGAATTTGTATTTAGGGGCTGAGTTTGCACCAGGAGGACTCAGAGTATATGTTGAAACTGGTATGGGTCTCCAAAAGGAGGATTTAGGGGCAGATATTGCACCACAAGGACTCAGAGTATATGTTGAACCTGGTATGGGTCCTCTAAATATGTATTTAGGGGCTGAGATTGCAACACGTGCTCTCAGAGTATATGTTAAACATGGTATGGGTCTCCTAAAAGAGTATTTAGGGGCTGAGATTGCACCATGAGGGCAGAAAGTATATGTTGAACCTGGTATAGGTCTCCTAAAGGTGGATATAGGGGCTGGCATTGTACCACGAAGACTCAGAATATATGTTGAACCTTGTATGGTTCTCCTAAAGGCATATTTAGAGGCTGAGATTGCAACACAAGGACTCAGAGTATATGTTTAACCTGGTATGGGACGCCTAAAGGCATATTTAGGGTCTGAGATTGCACCACTAGAATTTAGAGTATATGTTGAAACTGGTATGTGTCTACTAAAAGTGTATTTAGGGGTTGAGATTGCACCACGAGGACTCAGTGTATATGTTGAACCTGGTATGGGTCTCCAGAAGGTGTATTTAGTGGTTGAGATTGCTCCACGAGGACTCAGAGTATATTTTGCACCTGGTATGTGTCTCCTAAAGGTGTATTTAGGGGCTGAAATTGTAGCACGATGACTCACAGTATATGTTGAACCTGGTATGGGTCTCCTAAAGGCGTATTTAGGGGTTGAGATTGCACCACGGGGATTCTGACTATATGATGAACCTGGTATGGGTCTCTTAAAGGCATATTTAGGGGCTGGGATTGCACCATGAGGACTCAGAGTATATGTTGAACCTGGTATGGGTCTCTTAAAGGCGTATTTAGGGGTTGAGACTGAACCACGGGGATGCAGAGTATATGTTGAACCTGGTATGGGTCTCCTAAAGGCGTATTTAGGGGCTGAGATTGCAACACCAGGACTCAGAGTATATGTTGAACTTGGTATGGGTCTTCTCAAGGAGTATTTAGGTGCTGAGACTGCACCACGAGGACTTAGAGTATATGTTGGACCTGGTATGGGTCCCCTAAAGGTGTATTTAGGGGCTGGGATTGCAACACAAGGTCTCAGAGTATATCTTACCTCATTAACCCCGAGTACCTTCTCATGGCGCCTCTGTGCTTAACACCGAGCACGCCATGAGAAGGTAGGAATTTGATTATGTTAACCCCGAGTGCCTTCCAGCAGTGCAGATAAGTTTACAGCCCTAATTTAAAGGTATTGTTCAAAAATAAGTTGCAAAAATAACAATGTTGTCAGTTACCTTCTCAAATTAGGATTTAGAGTTGAGTTATCTGATGGTCCTATTGGACCTTTATGAGTAAATCGTGGTGGAATGCTCCCAGTCTTTTGTTATGATTACAGCAAAGCGTTTCCTAAATGAAGTGGTGGGAGCCATTCGGATCATACATAACTCTTGAGTGATTTTGATGATTTTAATACCAGCAAACATCAACAGTTTCCTGTGTGATTTTGGAACCCAGATATTAAAAGCATAAACATCTGAGTTGTCAAGCATGCTGTAAGAGAAGAGATCTGGAAGACACTAGGGTAGGTTGTGCTCAGTGGACTTCACTGCATTAAAAAATACTTTTACTAAACTGTACTTTGGATGTTAGTCCACGATACAATTTGTGGTAATGGCGTATGTTATAATATGTTGTTAAAATGATGTTGAGACCTGACGATGGTTATAAAACCAAATATTTTGTTATTAATAAAGTGCTGATGATAAAAAAATAATTGACTGCTATATTCTCACTTAGCGTTAGAATAAAAAAGGCACAACTAAAGGGACGCATTTTGGCAGGAAACCAAATTTACATTATTCGTCGGCCCCTATTAATAGATTAGTATCTGCCATGCTAAACGGTGTCATAAAATGTCAAACTAACTTGAACATGAAATGTAACTCTTGGCTTTTTGTGATTGTGCTATTTCAGGGAACATTTCAAGGAGAAATTAAACAAATGCCTTCAGTTAAGTTATTATTTTATTTATATGTTAGGGACAATGTTCTGGTATCATTAAACACAGCTCAAAATCCCATGGATATAACTTACAGTATTTTCAAAACGCTTTCTATGTCGATTCATATCATTATGTATATTACTGTTTAAGTTGCAGTCCTATTGTCTTGTATTGCAATTGTTTGTAGTTAAATTTAAACATTATCCAGAACAATTCACAAGAAATGCATGAAAGTAGACTGCATCTATAAGGGAAGAAAATATCTGCAGCAGGTGTTTTGTTCTGACCAGGGGTGTACCCAGAAATGTATATTTTGCACTCAGGCCTTATTCTCTTACTGCCGCCACCAACCCATCATTTAAAAAATGTACACAACTCTCAAAATGCATCCTCTATGCACTTTGCCGCTTATAACGATAAAAAGGCTAGTTTAGGGGTGCATTCTTCACATGAAAACATATTTTGTAGAGCAATAGAGAAAACAATAATTTAGACATTAATAAATATTTTGTGCTGTTTGAACTATAACGTTTATGAGAAATGCACAGAAAAAAGTACTCACTTAAGTACAGTGAGTATGACTAGCGACACCATTGATTCTGACCCTTATGCAATAGGCGACAGGAGACTGAAATACATGCTGAGCTGATGCCGGAATCTAATTTTCCTTAAAATTCATGCATATGATGCATTTAGACTGGGGATTCCACTAATCTAACCATTAAATATGGATTTTCTTGTACCTGTCCTTGATATAGGCCATATATATCTCTGTTTTCAGCTTAAGAGTAATTGTTTCAGAGGTGTCTTGTGACAGGCATTTTATACATTTATTTACATTTTATTGATAGGGTTAGCTCCACTAGGCCCAGTGTTTTGTGGATAATGTTGCTGAACATTTGATATGCTGTTGTTATTTTTTAAGTTTATCCCATTCATCTAAGTCTACATAGATTAGTCAACCTCGCAAAATTCTCTCGGCTGGTATGTTTTGGTTCTGGTGCAACGTTTATATTAATGGTTCATATGTGCAAGAAAGCTGTGCTTGTGCAACGTGCACAATGTGCATGTAGTATTTTCCTTTGTTAGTCAATGCATATAACTTCCATTACCATTTCAAGTGAAAAGTTTCAGTGTGCACTTGCTTCCAAAATGTGAAAATAATGAAACAGGAAAATAGTCTTGTTTAACCTAACACTTTGAGGCAGAATATGCAGTTTCCAAAAATAGAATTCCCTATCATATGGTATGGATATCTATGATGTACTCTTAATCTTGTCCAAAGTCTAGTCCCAAATCTTTTTTACTTTCCTGCATTTCCATACCATGTATGCATAATTAGCTTGAAACATACCACATCAGCAGCAGTTAGGTACAACAGTTATTTTGCAGTATCTAAATCTGTACAGGAATAAATAGCATGTGAAATAGTTTCATATAGGTGTGCTGTGTAAGACAAAGGACATGATTATCTGCATAGCTATGCAAAACGTTTTTCCACTCTATATCCAGAAGGGTGGAGTACAAAATATTCTCCCGGTAAAGATAATTGGTGTAAGTGGGTTCTGTTTATATCCATAATAAACTTGCATAGTTGTTTGATTTTAGGAATGGTATAAGATCTTTCCATCTGATATACATCTCCCTTACTATTCTTAATCCATGTAGTCCGGTACCTTAATATATTTTCCAATACATAACCTATTCTATAAGTATTATCACCAGGAAACGTTATCTGTACTGTGAACCCTATGCTGTATTGCCCACGAAGGGATAGATGATAGCTTCTTTAACATCCCATATATCAAAAACATGATGTATTTCCTTTCTTATTTAGTTCTTTCAACCCACTAATCCCCCATTTTTTGGGATTAGACCATATTCTGGTCTTTATCCATATAGTTTTTCTTGAGTTTCTTGCAATTTGGTTCATGCAAAATCTCTGATCAAACCACTCCTCCCATCCCTACCCTTGGTTCCATACAGCGTTAGATACAGTTTGCACCTTTCATGGGAAAGTAGTAGGCTAGCTAGCCTTATGGGCCATATTTGTTTTTTTTGTGATCCCTGTTGGTAAAATTTAACTGTAAATTTATTTATATGCATACCTCTCAACTGTCCAGATCTTCACACAATGTCCAGATTTTTGCCTTGTATTTTTGGTCTGTCCCTCATAAAGTGTGTGGTATTCTGGCAGAATATGGAGGCTGAAGTCACTAAATGACTTGCATTCAAGTTTCAGATTTCATGTCTTTCAGAAGAAATGCATGCTAACAAAAATCCTTGTTATTCTAGCAACTGCAAAAGTTTGTAAGAGCAATATTTAAAATCTGTCTCTATTTTTGGGCCTTTGTCTCCATTATTTTAGGCTTTGTTCTAACAGATGGTAATGACTCTGTCTTATATTACACCTGTACAAGGAATATGACGCATGTCTACTCAGCAGATAATGTGATGTAATTTCCCACCTGCACATTAGGTGTTTGCTTCTGAATTTTTCATTTTGGTGCTTGTACATACCAGGAATTGTTACTGAATGGTTGTTTCGGGGAAATCTTTCATTCTGGTGCCTGTGCATACATTATATTGAAGGGCGCGTGTGGGTGAATGCTTCATTTTGGTGGTTTAATACTAGCAAATCTTACAGATGTTTAATTTGGGGAAGCATTTAATTTTGACATTGTGCATACCTCAACATTCTACTGAAGGGGTTGCTTGGGTGAAGTGTTCATGCTGGTGGTAGCACATACTAGGAAATGTTACTGAAGGCTTGTTTGTGGAAATGTTTCATTTTGGGTGCATGTATACCTGGACATAATTATGAGGATGTTGCTTGGTGAAATAATTCATTGTGTATCAGGGAAGTGCTTGTGCATACATGGTCTCACTGCTGAAGTGACTGCTGGGCCAATTTGTTTCATTCTGGTGCCTCTGCATACAGAATGCAAACAAGTGAAGGGGTTACTGGGGACATATAGAAAATCAGTTTGCAAATTATATTGGGTTACATCGCTTCTGCTTGTATTATTCTATTTGTGATTATACTGCCTGAGTGAGATAAAGGTTATCACTAGGTGACTACTGACAGCATGGAGCTACCATTTTTTTGTGCATTTCTCCTGGCTTTGTCAGTCATGTGTGGAATTTAGGTGGGAGGAAGGGCTCAGTAATATCTTCTCCTTACTGATGATACTGAGTCTGTGTTACCTAACAGTTGCACAAGGTAATATAATGAATGCCTACTCAACAAGTTATGTTTGGGGCCTACTATAGATCCTTGTAACCAATAGTTATTGTCAAGAATGTAGAGAAATTATTTTACCATTTCATTTCTTCTGCACCAAGTAGTTACAGAGTTATTGTAGTGATGAGTTAGTAAACCCTAAGGATGGCAGTTTATGTAAGTGTTTCTGATGGGAGAGAGTATGAAAGCTTTTGATGAGTCTGGAAAAATGGGGGTTAAGAGGCTTCAAGCATGTCTGTGGGTGTTGACAGTATTAACAAAATTTAACAAGCAGTAGGCTGAAAGTACGTACTGAGAATTTTGCACAGATTACCTTAAATGAATAAATTACATTTAAAAAACTGCAAACAAAGATCGTTGAAATTAGAATTTTAATTACAGCTGTTTTCAAAATGTAGAGCTTTTCTAGTTTTGACAAATGAATTATTTCTCCACAATTTGTGCATGAGACAATTCCTTTATGTTCACAATCAGCTCAGTGCATTGGTGAGTTGTGCTTCTGAGATTACAAATGCAACAAAAAAGGCCTATGTTTAGCTTTTGGCTTACCCTCACACTTGGCTTTGTGGCAAATGTTTCATTTTAGTTCTTGTGTATACTCAGATATACTACTGAAGGGGTCATTGGGAGTAATCTGTCATGTTGTTCCTTCTGCATACTTGGAAGGGCTGCTGAAGGGTTTATTGATGGTAATGTTGCATTACATACGGTTACATTACTTAGACTACAGCACAGAAATGTAATTATACTGTAATATGCCAGCATATAAAACATCAGATGCACCACTGACTAATTAATAGTGTAATGTAAAATAAGCAGACAAGAAATCACTTCTGATTGTATTATTCTATTTGTGATTAGTAGTTGCATGAGTGAGATAAAATATATCACTTGTTGACAACTGCCAGCATGGAGCTACCATATTTTTTGTGCATTTTTCCTGGCTTTGTCAGTCATGTGTGGAATTTATGTGGAAGGAAGGGCTCAGTAATATATAAGTGTTATACTATTTTACTGAATTACTCAGGTGTTCTCCTTACTGATAATGAGTCTGTGTTACACAACAGCTGCACAAGGTAATATAATGAATGCCTACTCAACAAGTTATGTTTGGGGCCTACTATAGATCCTTGTAACCAATAGTTATTGTCAAGAATGTAGAGAAATTATTTTACCATTTCATTTCTTCTGCACCAAGTAGTTACAGAGTTATTGTAGTGATGAGTTAGTAAACCCTAAGGATGGCAGTTTATGTAAGTGTTTCTGATGGGAGAGAGTATGAAAGCTTTTGATGAGTCTAGAAAAATGGGGGGTAAGAGGCTTCAAGCATGTATGTGGGTGTTGACAGTAGTAACAAAATTTAACAAGCAGTAGGCTGAAAGTACGTACTGAGAATTTTGCACAGATTACCTTAAATGAATAAATTACATTTAAAAAACTGCAAACAAAGATCGTTGAAATTAGAATTTTAATTACAGCTGTTTTCAAAATGTAGAGCTTTTCTAGTTTTGACAAATGAATTATTTCTCCACAATTTGTGCATGAGACAATTCCTTTATGTTCACAATCAGCTCAGTGCATTGGTGAGTTGTGCTTCTGAGATTACAAATGCAACAAAAAAGGCCTATTTTTACCTTTTGGCTTACCCTCACACTTGGCTTTGTGGCAAATGTTTCATTTTAGTTCTTGTGTATACTCAGATATACTACTGAAGGGGTCATTGGGAGTAATCTGTCATGTTGTTCCTTCTGCATACTTGGAAGGGCTGCTGAAGGGTTTATTGATGGTAATGTTGCATTACATACGGTTACATTACTTAGACTACAGCACAGAAATGTAATTATACTGTAATATGACAGCATATAAAACATCAGATGCACCACTGACTAATTAATAGTGTAATGTAAAATAAGCAGACAAGAAATCACTTCTGATTGTATTATTCTATTTGTGATTAGTAGTTGCATGAGTGAGATAAAATATATCACTTGTTGACAACTGCCAGCATGGAGCTACTATATTTTTTGTGCATTTTTCCTGGCTTTGTCAGTCATGTGTGGAATTTATGTGGAAGGAAGGGCTCAGTAATATATAAGTGTTATACTATTTTACTGAATTACTCAGGTGTTCTCCTTACTGATAATGAGTCTGGGTTACACAACAGCTGCACAAGGTAATATAATGAATGCCTAGTCAGCAGGTTATGTGCAGCAATTATCACCTTTGTCTGAGCATGCATAACTTTGCAGTACTGAAAGGAAGGTCATTATCACATTAGCAATAAGTGCAGTTACAATACAGCAGTGAGTTATTATCACTTTTCTGGTAAAAGCCTCAGCTGCTGTCACTGTTACTCACATAAGTAGAAGTCGTTATCACTTTGATGAATGCACAAGCCAGATTGTGTTTTTTCTCTATTTGTAGTCATTGCAAGCCACTCCCTCCATTCTTCATCAACTAGCTATCCTCCAAAACATCTGATGTTTTTTCCTGTATAGATATATATATATATATATATATATATATATATATATATATATATATATATATATATATATATATATATAATATATCTATATCTGTTATATATATATATATATATCTGTGCATATGTGTGTGTATATCAATATATATGTATGTACATAATGTACTTGCACATTAGGGTTGCCACCTTTTCAAATGCCCAAAGTGGGACATTTTTGGTACAAACATCAGATTTTGAGGGCCAAAACATACCCACAGCCAGTACAAAGGACAGAACTTCACTTTTTTGCCTAAATAAAAGCTTATTCTTGTAGCATTTTAGTTGCTTATTCTGTTTTTATAACATGTAGGTGGTTTAGATACAGAATGACTGTTTTATGCAACTATTACATAAAATATAGAAAGTAATTTTGTCCTAAAATCTCAGGACATTTGCCATTTTTACAATTTTTTTGCAGGACACAACTGCCCAAAGAGGGACTGTCCCTCACAAAGTGGGGCAGGTGGTAACCCTATTGCACATATACACATATACACATGAATATCAGTATGGCAGTGGCCTCTCTTGGGAGATAGGGTGATGCATCTGCATGCATTGTCTGTAGTTCATTTAGAGGGGATTTACATGTGTCCTTTCTGTACATACATTGTCTGTAGTTCATTTAGAGGGGATTTACATGTGCTCTTTCTGTGCCGCCTTGTCAGGTACTGGCCAAGCCCTTATGCACCAAGGTCAGGAAGGTTTCTCTTAAGAGATTTATGCCAACTTCTCTTGTGTTGGTGGGTGCATCACAGGGGGCATACCCAGCCATCCATGGATCTTGTGATTGACCTGGATTGCAGTTGGGAACTTGGAGACGCTTCAGTTCAGTCCCATAGTGCTGCTGTCCTAGGTAGAAATGGCCTCAGGGCTGCCACTGTGATGCAGTGTTTCCCTCCGGAAAATGACACATGCAAAAAGACAAAGCCTGGGGCAGTCTTCCTTATCTTAGTCTTTTCACATGTTGTCTTGGTTGAGCTCTCCACTCAGTTTCCCACCCTTCAGGTGTAGTAAATGTATGTAGGTCAGGGCAAGACCCTTTACATTAGATGTGGAAAGCAGCAAACTGTCACTGGGCAGTGCACAAGGCCAGACGTTTACAGAATGGGGTCATGCATGGCTTGATACACAGGGTCGGTGGATCTACAATCTGTCCTGACAGCATCACCACAAAAGATGTTCACCTGTTCAGAAGGGATGGCGTTCACCTAACTGAGGAAGGCATTGCCTTGTTCTTGACTGACCTCAACAATGGCGTGAGGAGAGCAATGCAAGATTGGCAATATGCAGCTTGTGAGAAGAATGGAAAACACCCATGACCAAGTAGGGACCAGTATGGTAAGTAAAACTCTATTATGAAATGTGTTGTGTAAAATATATTTTTATGAGTTTGGCAAATAACTGTGGTAAGAAGCTGGTGAAGATGCTGAGAAAGAACAACTGTTTCAGGAGAGTGCTAGCATGTACAATCAAATATGTATTGTATGTGTATATATATGGTATTGATAGTTCCAACATGTAAAATAATTGGGCCTGTATGTTGTACACATGTGCAGATATCAATGCTTGTTTCAGACTTAGGTTATGGAAATTATATTTTGTTTCATATTTTGGTAGAAAACTTTGCAATGGAGCATCTGAATGTGCTACGTAATACCTCATTTTGAAGACAGTACTGATAGTTCTAACATGGTAAAAGAATGGTGCCTGTATGTTGTACTCATGTGCAGATATCAAAGTTTGCTTCAGACTTAGGTTATGGAACTTATGATTTTTTCATATTTGTGGTAAATAACTTTGCAAGGGAACATCTGACTGTGCTAAGTAATACCTCATTTTGAAAACAGTATTGATAGTTCTAACATGGGAAAATAATGGTGTCTGTATATTGTACTCATATGCAGATATCAAAGTTTGTTTCGGACATGGGTTATGAAAATTATGATTTTTTTTTCATATTTTGGTAAATAATTTTAGAAGGGAGCATCTGAATGTGCAAGCAATACCTCATTGTGAAGACAGTTTTGATAGTTCTAACATGGGAAAAGAATAGTGCCTGTATGTTGTACTCATGCGCAGATATCAAAGTTTGTTTCAGACTTAGGTTATGGAAATTATGATTTTTTTTTCATATTTTGGTAGATAACTTTGCAAGGGAGCATCAGAATGAGCCAAGTAATACCTCATTTTGAAGACAGTATTGCTGGTTCCAACATGGTAAAAGAACTGTGCCTGTATGTTGGACCCATGCAGACATCAAAGTTTGTTTGGAATTAGGTTATGGAAATTATGATTTTTTTCATATTTTGGTAAATAACTTTGCAAGGGAGCATGTCAGTGTGCCAAGTAATACCTCATACCACAGTGTTACTCCTTACAACATTGTAAAAGAACTGTGTCTGTGCACTCTATACATGTCCATAGGTCCATAGATTAGTACTAGGCTAGCTGTCCTTGTGAGCCATTTTAAGCCTAGCTAATTATCTCCCGTGAGACTCAAACCCTGCACGTTGTGTTTGTAAGGCAAACACCTTAACCATTAGGCCACCCTCCCAACCAAACAGTTTGTTTAGTCTTGTACGATTATGAAAATTATACATTTACAATGCTTTTCATTATTATGCCCATATTTTTGCAAGGGTGCATGGTGATCACACAAATGATGCATCATTTTGAAGCTGACATTCAGATGCACAACTTCTACACTGATATGTAGGCTCTGTCTGTTACAGGTGATGAGATATTATTCTTTGTTTATTTATCAATTATGAACAATAATACGTTAATCATATTTCTGTGAATATCTCAAGAAAGGAACATCACGCAGTAATGGTTAATGTATAATTTTAAAGGTGACATTCATACCAATAAATTACATTCAAATTGTATGGGTCTGCTTGGTACATTGACCAAGATATTATGCTTTGTTTTTCCAAAAAGGTAAAAAATATGCACAATATCAGCATTCCTTGCCAAATATTTAATAATGACTTCGATATACACTATCAAAATGTACACTGTTGGAAAGGTCAGTGTCTGCTGAACAACTTTCGCATTTACATTTTTAGTCTAGCTCTTATAGTTAAAGAGTTATGAACATTTGTTTTCTGTATGGTATTACAAATGGATTTTCTGAAAATGAGCTCAGGCTGCACTGTTGTTCCTATGGTGGAATTAAGAAGGCAGCTTTTCCTGAGCTGCTCCAGAGTGAATGAGTTAAACCTGGTATGGGTTTCCTAAAGGAGTATTTAGGGGCTGAGATTGCACCACGAGGACTCAGACTATATGTTGAACTTGGTATGGGTCTCCCAAAGGCGTATTTAGGGGGTGAGATTGTACCACGGGGATGCAGAGAATATGTTGAACCTGGTATGGGTCTCCTAAAGGTGGACATAGTGGCTGAGATTGCACCAGGAGGACTCAGAATATATGTTGAGCCTGGTATGGGTCGCCTAAAGGCATATTTAGGGGCTGATATTGCATCACGTGGACTCAGAGTATATGTTGAACCTGGCAAGGGTCTCCTAAAGGCATATTTAGCATCTGAGATTGCACCACGAGGACTCAGAGTATATGTTGAACCTAGTATTGGTCTCCTAAAGGAGTATATAGGGGCTGAGATTGCACCAGGAGGATTCAGAGTATATGTTGAACCTGGTATGGGTTTCCTAAAGGCATATTTAGGGGCTGAGATTGTACCACGAGGACACAGAGTATATGTTGAACCTTGTATGGGTCACTTAAAGGTGTATTTAGTGGCTATGAATGCACCACGAGGACTCAGACTATATTTTGAACCTGGTATGGGTCTCCAAAAGGAGTATTTAGGGGTTGAGATTGCACCACGAGGATTCAGAATATATGTTGAACCTGGTATGGGTCTCCTCAAGGAGTATTTAGGGGCTGAGATTGCACCACGAGGAGTTAGAGTATATGTTGAACTTGGTATGGGTCTCCTAAAGGCATATTTATGGATTGCAATTGCACCACGGGGACGCAGAGTATATGTTGAACCTGGTATGGGTCTCCTAAAGGTGGATATAGGGGCTGATATAGCACCACGAGAACACAGAATATATGTTGAACCTCGTATGGGTCTTGTAAAGGTGTATTCAGGGGCTGAAATTGCACCACGAGGGGTTAGAGTATATGTTGAACTTGGTATGGGTCCCCTAAAGGTGTATTTAGGGGCTGAGATTGCAACACGGGGATTCAGAGCATATGTTGAACCTGGTATGTGTCTACTAAAAGTGTATTTAGGGGTTGAGATTGCACCACGAGGACTCAGAGTTTATGTTGAACCTGGTATGGGTCTCCTAAAGGTGTATTTAGGGGTTGAGATTGCACCACGGGGGCGCAGAGAATATGTTAACCTGGTATGGGTCTCCTAAAGGCATACTTAGGGGCTGAGATTGCACCACATGGACTCAGAGTATATGTTGAACCTGGTATGTGTCTACCAAAGTAATATTTAGGGGTTGAGATTGCACCATGAGGGCCCAGAATACATGTTGAACCTGCTATGGGTCTACTAAAGGTGTATCTAGGGGTTGAGATTTCACCACGAGGACTCACAGTATATGTTGTACATGGTATGGGTCTCCTAAAGGTGAATTTAGGGGCTGAGACTGCACCACGAGGACTCAGAGTATATGTTGTACCTGGTATGGGTTTCCTAAAGGCATACTTAGGGGCTGAGATTGCACAAAGAGGACTCAGAGTATATGTTGAACTTGGTATGGGTCTCCTAAAGGTGTATTTAGAGGGTGAGATTGCACCACGAGGAATCAGAGTATATGTTGAACCTCATATGGGTCTACTAAAGGTGTATTAAGGGGTTGAGATTGCTCCATGAGGACTCAGAATATATGTTGAACCTGGTATGGCTCTCCTAAAGGCATATTTAGTGGCTGAGATTGCACCACGAGGACTCAGAGTATATTTTGAACCTGGTATGGGTCTACTAAAGGCATATTTTGGGGTCGAGATTGCACCATGAGGACTCAGATTATATGTTGAACCTGGTATAGGTCTCCTAAATGTGTAATTAGGGGCTGAGATTGCACCATCAGGACTCAGAGTATATGCTGAACCTGGTATGGGTTTCCTAAAGGCATATTTAGGGGCTGAGATTTCACCACGAGGACTCAGAGTATATGTTGGACCTGGTATGGGTCTACTAAAGGTGTATTTAGGGGCTGAGAATGCACCACGAGGACTCAGAATATATGTTGAACCTGGTATGGGTCTCCAAAAGGAGTATTTAGGGTTTGAGATTACACCACGAGGATTCAGAATATATGTTGAACGTGGTATGGGTCTCCTAAAGGAGTATTTAGGGGCTGAGATTGCACCACCAGGACTCAGAGTATATGTTGAACCTGGTGTGGGTCTCCTCAAGTAGTATTTAGGGGCTCAGATTGCACCACAAGGATTTAAAGTATATGTTGAACTTGGTATGTGTCTCCTAAAGGCATATTTATGGGTTGAGATTGCACCACGGGGACACAGAGTATATGTTAAATCTGGTATGGGTCTCCTAAAGGTGGATATAGTGGCTGGGATTGCACCACGAGGACTCAAAATATATGTTGAACCTGGTATGGGTCTCCTAAAGGCATATTTAGGGGCTGAGATTGTGCCGCAAAGACTCAGAGTATATGTTGAACCTGGTATGGGTCCCCTAAAGGTCTATTTAGGGGCTGAGATTGCAACACGGGGATTCAGAGTATATGTTGAACCTGGTATGTGTCTACTAAAAGTGTATTTGGGGTTGAGATTGCACCACGAGGACGCAGAGTATATGTTGAACCTGGTATGCGTCTCCTAAAAGCATATTTAGGGGTTGAGATTGCACTACGAGGACACAGAGTATATGTTGAACCTGGTACGGGTCCCCTAAAGGATATTTAGGGTCTGAGATTGCACCTCAGGGATTCAGAGTATATGTTGATCCTGGTATGTGTCTACTAAAAGTGTATTTAGGGGTTGAGATTGCACCATGGGGAGTCAGAGTTTATGTTGAACCTGGTGTGGGTCTCCTAAAGGTGTATTTAGGGGCTGACATTGCACCATGAGTACTTAGAGTATATGTTGAACCTGATGTGTGTCTCCTAAAGGCATATTTAGCATCTGAGATTGCACCTCAAGGACTCAGAGTATATGTTGAACCTGGTATGTGTCTACTAAAAGTGTATTTAGGGGTTGAGATTGCACCACGTGGACTCAGAGTTTATGTTGAACCTGGTATGGGTCTCCTAAATACATTCTTTCGGGCTGAGATTGCACCACAAGGACTCAGAGTATATGTTGAACCTGGTATGGATCTACGAAAGGAGTATTTAGGGGTTGACATTCCACCACAAGGACTCAGAGTATATGTTGAACCTGGTATGGGTCTCCTAAAGGTGAATTTAAGGGTTGAGATTGCACCACGAGGACCCAGTGTACATGTTGAACATGGTGTGCGTCTTCTAAAAGTGTATTTAGGGGCTGCGATTGCACCACGAGGACTCAGAGTATATGTTGAACCTGGTATCTCCTAAACGCGTATTTAGGGGCTGAGATTGCACCACGAGGATTCGGTCTACTAAAGGAGTATTTAGGGGTCGAGATTGCACCATGACGACACATAGTATATGTTGAACTTGGTATGGGTCTTCTAAATGTGTATTTAGGGGCTGAGAATGCACCAGGAGGACTCAGAGTATATGTTGAACCTGGTATGGGTCTCCTAAAGGTGAATTTAGTGGCTGAGATTGTATCATGAGGACTCAGAGTATATGTTGAACCTGGTATGGGTCTCCTAAATGTATACTTAGGGGCTGAGATTGCACCACACGTACTCAGAGTATATGTTGAACCTGGTATGGTCTATGAAAGTAATATTTAGGGGTTGAGATTGCACCATGAGGGCTCAGAGTATATGTCGAACCTGCTATGAGTCTACTAAAGGTGTATCTAGGGGTTGAGATTTCACCACGAGGTCTCACAGTATATGTTGTACCTGGTATGGGTTTCCTAAAGGCATACTTAGGGGGTGAGATTGCACAAAGAGGACACAGAGTATATGTTGAACCTGGTATGGGTTTCCTAAAGATGTATTTAGTGGCTGAGATTGCACCATGAGGACTCAGAGTATATGCTGAACCTCGTATGGGTCTACTAAAGGCGTATTTAGGGGTTGAGATTGCTCCACAAGGACTCAGAATATGTGCTGAACCTGGTATGGCTCTCCTAAAGGCATATTTAGTGGCTGAGTTTGCACCATGAGGACTCAGAGTATATGTTGAACCTGGTATGGGTCTACTAAAGGCATATTTTGGGGTCAAGATTGCACCATGAGGACTCAGATTATATGTTGAACCTGGTATAGGTCTCCTAAATGTGTAATTAGGGGCTGAGATTGCACCATCAGGACTCAGAGTATATGTTGAACCTGGTATGGGTTTCCTAAAGGCATATTTAGGGGCTGAGATTTCACCATGAGGACTCAGAGTATATGTTGAACGTGGTATGGGTCTACTAAAGGTGTATTTAGGGGTTGAGATTGCACCACTGGGACTCATAGTATATGTTGAACCTAGTTTGGGTCTCCTTAAGGTGTATTTAGGGGCTGAGATTGCACCACGAGGGCTCAGAGTATATGTTGAACCTGTTATGGGTCTACTAAAGGTGTATTTAGGGGTTGAGATTGCACTACGAAGACTCTGAGTATATGCTGAACCTGGTACGGGTCTCCTAAAGGCGTATTTATGGGTTGAGACTGCACCACGGGGACGCAGAGCATATGTTGAACCTGGTATGGGCGTCCTAAAGGTGGATATAGGGGCTGGGATTGCACCATGATGAATCAGTATAAATGTTGAATCTGGTATGGGTCTCCTAAAGGCATATTTTGGGGCTGAGATTGCACCACAAGGACTCAGAGTATATGTTGAACCTGGTATGGGTCCCCTAAAGGCCTGTTTATGGTCTGAGATTGCACCATGAGAACTTAAAGTATATGTTGAACCTAGTAAGGGTCTACTAAAGGCATATTTAGCATCTGAGATTGCATGACGAGGACTCAGAGTATAAGTTGAACCTGGTATCGGTCTCCTTAAGGTGTATTTAGGGTCTGAGATTGCACCACAAGGGCTCAGAGTATATGTTGAACCTGGTATGGGTCTCCTAAAGGCATATTTAGGGGTTGAGATTGCACCACGGGGATGCAGGGTATATGTTGAACCTGGTATGGGTCTCCTAAAGGCATATTTAGGAGCTGAGATTGCACCACGAGGACTCAGAGTATATGTTGAATCTGTTATGGGTCTCCTAAATGCGTACTTATGGACTGAGATTGCAGCAGGAGTACTCAGAGTATATGTTGAACCTGGTATGGGTCTCCTAAATGCATATACAGGAGCTGAGATTGCACCACGAGGATTGGGTCTACTAAAGACATATTTAGGAGTCGAGATTGCACCATGACGTGAACTTGGTATGGGTCTCCTAAATTTGTATTTAGGGGCAGAGATTGCACCACGAGGACTATGTTGAACCTGGTATGGGTCTCCTAAAGGTGAATTTAGGGTCTGAGATTGCACCACGAGGACTCAGAGTATATGTTGAACCTTGTATGGGTAACTTAAAGGTGTATTTAGGGGCTGAGAATGCACCACGAGCACTCAGAATATATGTTGAACCTGGTATGGGTCTCCAAAAGGAGTATTTAGTGGCAGAGATTGCACCACGAGGACTCAAAGTATATGTTAAACCTGGTATGGGTCTCCTAAAGGCATATTTAGGGACTGAAATTGCACCACCAGGACTCAGAGTATATGTTGAACCTGGTATGGGTCTCCTCAATGAGTTTTTAGGGGCTGTGATTGCACCACAAGGACTTAAAGTATATGTTGAACCTGGTATGGATCTCCTCAAGGCATATTTAGGGGCTGAGATTGCAACACGAGGTCACAGAGTATATGTTGAACATGGTATGGGCCTCCTAAAGGAGTATTTAGGGGCTGAGATTGCACCACGAGGACTCAGAGTATATGTAGAACTTGGTATGGGTCTCCTAAAGGCATATTTAGGGGTTGAGATTGTACCACGAGGACGCAGAGTATATGTTGAACCTGGTATGGGTCTCCTAAATGTGGATATAGGGGCTGGGATTGTACCACGAGGACTCAGAATATATGTTGAACCTTGTATGGGTCTCCTAAGGCATATTTAGGGGCTGAGATTGCACCATGAGGACTCAGAGTATATGTTGAACCTGGTATGGGACCCCTAAAAGCATATTTAGGGTCTGGGATTGCACCACTAGAAGTTAGAGTATATGTTGAAACTGGTATGTGTCTACTAAAAGTGTATTTAGGGGTTGCAATTGCACCACAAGGACTCAATGTATCTGTTGAACCTGGTATGGGTCTCCAGAAGGTGTATTTAGTGGTTGAGATTGCACCACGAGGACTCAGAGTATATGTTGCACCTGGTATGGGTCTACCAAAAGCATATTTTGGGGTTGGGATTGCACCATGAGAACTCAGAGTATATGTTGAACCTGGTATGTGTCTACTAAAGGTGTATTTAGGGGTTGAGATTGCACCACAGGGACTCAGAGTATATGTTGAACCTGGTATGGGTCTCCTTAAAGTGTATTTAAGGTCTGAGATTGCACCACGAGGGCTCAGAGTATATGCTGAAACTGTTATGGGTCTACTAAATGTGTATTTAGGGGTTGAGATTGCACCACAAGGGCGCAGAGTATATGTTGAACCTGGTATGGGTCTTCTAAAGGTGGATATAGGGGCTGGGATTTCACCACAATGACTCAGAATATATTTTGAACCTGGTATGGGTCTACTAAAGGCATATTTATGGGCTAAGATTTCACCACGAGGACTCAGAGTATATGTTGAACCTGGTATGGGTCTCCTAAAGGCCTATTTAGTGTCTGAGATTGCACCACGAGTACTTAGAGTATATGTTGAACCTAGTATGGGTCTACTAAAGGCATAGTTAGCATCTGTGATTGCACCATGGGGACTCAATGTATCTGTTGAACCTGGTATGGGTCTCCAGAAGGTGTATTTAGTGGTTGAGATTGCACCATGAGGACTCAGAGTATATGTTGAACCTGGTATGGGTCTCCTAAAAGTGTATTTAGGGCAGAGGTTGCACCACGAGGACTCAGAGTATATGTTGAACCTGGTATGGGTCTCCTCAAGGAGTTTTTAGGGGCTGAGATTGTACCACGAGGACTTAGAGTATGTTGTACCTGGTATGGGTCTCCTCAAGGCATATTTAGGGGCTGAGATTACACCACAAGGACTCAGAGTATATGTTGAACCTGGTATGTGTCCTCTAAATGTGTATTTGTAGTACTTGGTATGGGTCTCCTAAAGGCGTATTTAGGGGTTGCGATTGCACCACGAGGACTCAGAGTATATGTTGATCCTGGTATGGGTCTCCAAAAAGAGTATTTAGGGGTTGAGATTGCACCACGAGGACTCAGAGTATATGTTGAACCTGGTATGGGTCTCCTAAAGGCATATTTAGGTGCTGAGATTGCACCACACGGATTCAGAGTATATGTTGACCCTGGTATGGGTCTACGAAAGTAATATTTAGGGGTTGAGATTGCACCATGAGGACTCAGAGTATATGTTGAACCTGGTATGGGTCTCCAAAAGGTGTATTTAGGGGTTGAGATTGCTCCATTAGGACTCAGAGTATATGCTGAACCTGGTATGGGTCTCCTAAAGGTGAATTTAGGGGCTGAGATTGTACCACGAGGACTCCGAGTATATGTTGAACCTGGTATGGGTCTCCAAAAGGTGTATTTAGGGGTTGAGATTGCTCCATTAGGACTCAGAGTATATGTTGAACCTGGTCTGGGTCTCCTAAAGGCATACTTAGGGGCTGAGATTGCACCACACGGACTCAGAGTATATGTTGAACCTGGTATGCGTCTACGAAAATAATATTTAGGTGATGAGATTGCACCATGAGGACTCAGAGTATATGTTGAACCTGCTATGGGTCTAATAAAGGCATATCTAGGGTTGACATTTCACCACTAGGACTCACAGTATATGTTGTACATTGTATGGGTCTCCTAAAGGTGAATTTAGGGGCTGAGATTGCACCACGAGGATTCAGAGTATATGTTGTACCTGGTATGGGTTTCCTAAAGGCATACTTAGGGGCTGAGATTGCACAACGAGGACTCAGAGTATCTTTTGAACCTTGTATGGGTCTACTAAAGGCGTATTTCGGGATTGAGATTGCTCCACGAGGACTCAGAGTATATGTTGAATCTGGTATGGGTCTCCAAATGGTGTATTTAAGGGCTGAGATTGCACCACGAGAACTCAGAATATATGTTGAACCTGGTATGTCTCTCCTAAAGGCATATATAGTGGCTGAGATTGCACCACGAGGACTCAGAATATATGTTGAACCTGGTATGGGTCTACTAAAGGCATATTTTGGGGTCGAGATTGCACCATGAGGACTCAGATTATATGTTGAACCTGGTATAGGTCTCCTAAATGTGTATTTAAGGGCTGAGATTGCAGCACCAGGACTCAGAGTATATGTTGAAGCTGGTATGGGTTTCCTAAAGGCATATTTAGGGGCTGAGAATTCACCACGAGGACTCAGAGTATATGTTGAACCTGGTATGGGTCTACTAAAGGTATATTTAGGGGTTGAGGTTGCACCACGGGGACTCAGAGTATATGTTGAACCTGGTATGGGTCTCCTAAAGGTGTATCTAGGGGCTGAAATAGCACCACAAGGACTCAGAGTATATGTTGAACCTGGTATGAGTCTACTAAAGGCATATGTAGGGTTGAGATTTCACCATGAGGACTCAGAGTATATGTTGAACCTGATATGGGTCTCCTAAAGGTGAATTTTGGGACTGAGATTGCACCACAGGGACTCAGAGTATATGTTGAAACTGGTATGGGTAAGGTGGAAGGTGACTTTATATGTAAATGGCGTTCTATCCAAAATGTTGCATCTAATCTGCTCATCGAACTGTTAATTACTTTTTATGAAAAATTTCTTGTTGATATTAAGAATCCATCCAATGTTTTGAACAACAGAATGACTATCAGTGTATGTATGATAAATATATGGAGAAAGTTGGTAGTTTTGAGCAAAATGTAAAAAGTAGAAAATTAAAGAAGTTTAATAGAGATGTTAATGACTTTAAAAGTAATGTAGCTTATTTTTGGAAGTCTAATAAATGAGCAGTTAGATTCTTAGGGTCAATTAATAAACCAAATAGACTGAAAAGGAAAAGAGGCTGACCCATACTTAAGTCCACCCATAGTTACAGTCTAATGATGGATTCTAGTGCGTCAGCCTTTTCCTCTGATGCAGTCAGCATGGATACGGACAGTGATTTTTGGAACACTCTGGAAGCAGACTCTCCATTACCTAGAAGAGTGAGGGCCAAGACTGGCCATTTAGAAGGGGTGGAAGAAAACACTGAAAACATCAGAATGGACAACATTGAGGAAAGTTTGACAAAAATGTAATAAATGAGCAAAAAGCTGATGAATTTATCTTGATGTTACATCAAATGTTGATTTATGTCAGTCAAATGTTGATATTAATTCAACTAATGTTTATAGTGAGATGATAACTAATGGAGGGTGGTGAATTTAACAACTCATACTTTGACAAATAGGGAAAAAGTGTCTTGAGTAAATGGTTGAACTATGTTCCATCCCATTTTGTGTCACAGTACAATATTTTTACGGATGTAAAAAAATGTTGTCAAACATTGAATTTAAAATATTTTTTAGCAATAAAGAGACTATGTACATGCTGATGTTGTAGGTTTTAAAGCTAAAACAATCTACATTTAATGCTCCTTATCACCCTAGGGTGAAACATTTTTAGGAAGCAGTATTAAAGGACCTACATGGAAATCAAAGTTCAATTTTTAAGGAGTACGATAACAATGTAACTAGATCTGAATGGCAGATTTCGATACAACTAGGGGATAATAAAAATTTGGTTATTCTTAAGGCTGACAAAGTAGGGGCTACTATGGTATGGGGGATTGAGGAATATACTAAGGAAGCTTTGAGACAATTGAAAGGTGCCAGATATTATTGTCGTTTATCCATACACCCCACTACAGATTTTAAGAATAAGATAGATGAATTACTCCTTCAATATAAAACTGAGGGTTACATTACGGATGCTATTTTCAGAGTTGACTGTGGAACATCCTTGGTCACAGTTGTTTTACATATTGCATAAAATTCATAAAAATGTATTTCCCCCACCTGGTAGACCAATTGTATCTGGTAGAGGCTCATTAACAGAGCCTATTTGTATGTATTTGGAACATCAACTTAAACCACTGCTACCTTTGGTTAGAGCCAGGATTAGGGATTCAACTGAATTTTTACGGCTAATGAATGATTTACAAGTGACCACTGACTCCTACCTGTGTACTCTTGATGTAAAATCACTTTATACAAATATTCCACACCAAGGGGGTATAAC